>NC_050386.1:0-16393 GCF_032717465.1 Coenobita brevimanus | reverse complement strand
TATAAATCTCATAGTGGAATTGTTAAGACGTTAGATTGCAAATCTAAAAATGTGAGTATTCACTGAGATTTAACATATATGTTAGTGTATAAGCACAAGAAGTTTTGATCTTCTAAGATAAGGTGAAATTCCCTACCATATATTTCTTAACCCAACTAAAGGTTTTAAGTTAACCAAACTAAAAGCCTTCAAAGCTTTCAATAAAAGTAAAAACCTTTTAAACCTTGCAAACTAATGAAAGAGCAATAGCTCACCTTTAGATTTACAGTCTAATACCTTCAAATTTCGGCCACTTCATTCTAAAATGGCAGATAAATGCCTAAGATTTAAGCTCTTATCATGGAAGTTAGATTTCCTTTTAGAACACGTTTTTTTAGTATACACAGTATACGTGACTTCCAATCACGAGGACTAGAAACTTCTAGAAAAAACAATGATCATTCTGTCATTTATTACAATTCTAACCCTCTTAATCAGATGTATTGTTATAATCCTAGCTTCCATTTTAGCCAAAAAAACAATTATAGACCGAGAAAAAAACTCACCATATGAATGTGGCTTTGACCCTAAGGGATCCGCCCGCTTACCCTTCTCCCTACGATTCTTCCTAATTGCTGTTATCTTTCTAATTTTTGACGTAGAAATCACTTTAATCCTCCCAGTCGCCTACATCTTAGAAATTTCTAATGTTTACTCCTGAAGAATAGTAGGACTATTCTTCATTTTAATCCTCCTCCTAGGCCTCTACTATGAATGAGCCCAAGGGGCACTCGAATGGAGATAGCACACTAACCCTACTCTAGGCTATAGTTTAATAAAAATTTTTGATTTGCACTCAAAAGATGTCCTCCTGGACTAGCTTAACCGCAGAGATTTAAGCCAGAAGAGAGGCTTCTAACCTCTACTTAAAGCGGTTAAACTCCGTTTACTTCTCTCACACAAAATTATTAGCTCCAACACATAAAATGTTTACCAGCTCTCAATATACAGTCTCCCCCCAGCCCCACTAAATTTTTCATAAAAAGTAAAATTCTTAACATAGTAAACACACCCTCAAATATCACCTTGTTATAGTTATATATATCAAATCGCCTTATGTACTAGCTTATACAGGAAATAAAGACAATGTAGAGCGACAGCCATATACAACTGTAAAGGAGCCAGGCAAAGAACATTCCACCATCGGTCCTGCTTATCTAAGTTAGGATATATACACAATCTAGGGTCAAATAAACATACATATCGAATGGGGTTACGTCCTTATGTAGTAGAGCTCGATGCGGCCATATCCTTGATGGAACGGGGTTCGGCTTCGCCTGAGGACCCTTTCACACACGCTCTCAACGGCAGTGTTCCCAGGGTCCTCATGTAGCCATCACCTCAAGATCGGCCCCATAATTTTTATTCTAAAATGGTTCTAATGCCAGTCATTAACTCAGTGCATCCAGGAGGTCTGAGTCAAGTCTCTCTCATGAATATATAGTGGCCCTTTATTGGACAGATTAGGGTATTGGAAAATTAAATTTTACTCTACCGAATATAATCTCTTTTTTAAATTGTAGTCAAACTAACAGCAAAAACTTAACAGCAATTCCAATCTAGAAGAAATTTTGAGTTCCACAAAACATTTTATTATTTTTTTGTTCCAACCCCGTTCCGTGCAGGAACAATCTTTTTAGAAAAATTTTTAAATTTGCTTTCCTTCCTGATTAAACATACTATAAAAAATTATAGTAATACAATGCTTTATTTTAACTAAAAAGCAAAATCAAGTAAGACCAAGCTAGGCTTTCCAATACCCTAATCTGTCCAATAAAGGGCCACTATATATTCATGAGAGAGACCTGACTCAGACCTCCCGAATATATCGGGTTAACGACTGGCATTAGAACCATTTTAGAATAAAAATTATGAGGGGGATCTTGAGGTGAGGCTCTTGGAGCCCTGTAGGAATGGATGCTTTAGCACATGAGGGAAGGGTCTCCCGAGCGAAGCCGAACCCCGTTCCATCAAGGATATGGCCGCATGAGTCAGTGGCTTATAAGATCAAGGTAGGACTTCTCATATATTATGTTGAGGGCTTAGAATTGGCTCGGGATGAACTGTGGTGTTGGGACTGTCTGGGGGGAGAAGTGTGTAGGTGTGCCTTTTGTGTTTACCTGGAGCATTTGTATAATTATGTGTTTAAGTTTTAGTTTGATGTATACGTATAACAACAGAGAATTTAGAAAAAATTTACTATGCCTAAAAATCTACTTTTCATGTTTTTAGGTTATACACAATCAAACACCATTTATTTCACCAATATAAATATAAGTTTGATTCTTGCTTTAAATGTTCGCTTTTCAATTAATAACATATGAAAAATCTAGTACTCCCAGGCTAACAAGTTCAAAACTCCAAGCTCTAATAGATCTCAGTGTGTATTATTTTCATATCAGTGAAAACTGGAAAAAGTAAATTGAATTATCTCCGGCTAAATCTTGTGCCAGCAGTCGCGGTTATACTCGAAGGGAGAGTGAATACAAGTCGATATTTAACTCTTATGCCAACAAGCAATGATTTTTTTAATTTTATAAAGGGTGAAATCAATTTTTCAAAGATAAATAAATCAATCCGTCTCAATTAATAAGTTAACAAATAAAGGAAATAAACAAGGATTAGATACCCTCCTATACCTTTAAGAAAAATTTATATCTGATTAGTAACAGCTATGTGCTCTAAATTCAAAGAATTTGGCGGTATTTTAGTCTAATTAGGGGAACCTGTCTTTTAAACGATAAACCACGAAAAATCTTACCTATATTACATAGTTTGTATACCGTCATTAAGATAACTTTTACAGAACAAGTTATTGAAATAATTACGTTAAAATATTAGATCAAGGTGCAGCAAATATATAGGCTAAGATGGGTTACAATAAAATTTATATTATCACGAACAAACTTTAGAATACAAATTTTGAAGGTGGACTTAAAAGTAAGGTTTGCTTTAATAAGACAGCCTGATTTTAGCTCTAAAATGTGCACATATCGCCCGTCGCTTTCATTAACCTAAGATGAGATAAGTCGTAACATAGTAGGTGTACTGGAAAGTGTACCTGGAAAGCAAGATAGAGCTTGAAATAAGCAGCTCGTTTACACCGAGAAGAGTACCTATGGTCTAGGTTATCTTGAAATCAGTAATCTTACTTTTGTTATAAGAACGTTAGCATTATAAGAAAACTAATTTTGCACTTTTCTAAATAGTAGATTTTATCGAAACATAAATATAGTGAAAGTAAAAAGTATTGTGAAAGAAAGTAGAAATAACACTTAAAATTCTCAAAAGTAAATATAAAAAATTGTATCTTGTGTATAATAGGTTTTCAAAATTAGATCTGCAAATAATCATCCCGAAAAAAAGATAGCTAATTTTAAGAGAAAGTTTTTGTAGCAATAAAATTTTAAACTTAACATTAGAGGTGATATGCCAATCGAGCTTTTATATCTGGTTTTCTAAGAAATAAATTTAATTTACGTGCTTAGCTACTTAGCTATGCAACTAAGAAGATTAGGGTAGAGCTTTTTCTTCCAAAATGAAAAATCATAGAACCAATAAATAGGCACTTATAAAAGTAGGCTTAAAAGTAGCCATCTTTTCCAGGTTTTTCAACCAATATAACAAAATATTTTAAATTTTACAGGTTCTTTTTATCAAGTATTAGAAAATTAACTTCAACTTAACTCGTTTAGTTACTATGAAATCATTAGTAAAATTTATATGTTATAATATTTTTTATTATAAATAAAATCTTTTAAATATTAAAAATTTATTTAAGGAACTCGGCAAATATTATTTCCGCCTGTTTAACAAAAACATGTCTTTGTGAAGATTTACACAGTCTGGCCTGCCCACTGAATTATTAAAGGGCCGCGGTATTTCTGACCGTGCGAAGGTAGCATAATCATTAGTCTTTTAATTAAAGGCTCGTATGAAAGGTCGAACGAGAGATATACTGTCTTAACAAAAAAAATTGAATTTAACTTTAAAGTGAAAAGGCTTTAATATTTTAGAAAGACGATAAGACCCTATAAATCTTTACATCACTCTTAGTATTAAGCCAATTTGTTAGTGTAAGGAAAAATACTAAAAAAATGTTTTGTTGGGGCAACAAAGATATAAATAAACTAACTGTTTTTACTTCTAAACAAAGATTTTTGATAATAAATTTGATCCTTTCTAAAGATTAAAAGACTAAGTTACTTTAGGGATAACAGCGTCATTTTTCTTGAGAGTTCCCATCGAAAGAAAAGTTTGCGACCTCGATGTTGAATTAAAATCTCTACATAATGCAGCAGTTATGAAAGAAAGTCTGTTCGACTTTTAAAATTTTACATGATTTGAGTTCAGACCGGCGTGAGCCAGGTCGGTTTCTATCTTCTAAAAAAAATTAAACTACCTTAGTACGAAAGGATTAGGTAGTTAAAATAATTTTACTAAATATGAACATCACTTTTGCCTAAACAATATTTTGTGCTTCAATTTTATGAAACTCATAAACAGGTTTATAAATAGTTCAAGCTAACTATTTTGTGTTCGCAGTTATCGTTGTAAACTACCTAGTCTTAATTATCTGCGTTCTAATTGGAGTTGCTTTTGTAACACTTTTAGAACGAAAAATTCTAGGTTACATTCAAATTCGTAAAGGACCCAATATCGTAGGATTCCTAGGGCTACTCCAACCATTTGCCGACGCCGTAAAATTATTCACCAAAGAACAAACAATACCAACTATATCCAACTTTTTACCATATTACCTATCTCCCGTATTCAGGCTATTTATTTCTCTCCTAGTCTGAGCTATTTTACCTTATCAAACCGGACTAGTAAATTTTAACACAGGAGTTTTATTTTTTTTATGCTGTCTAAGTCTGGGAGTCTACTCAACCATAAGAGCCGGGTGAGCTTCAAACTGTAAATACTCAATGCTCGGAAGACTCCGAGCCGTAGCCCAAACAATTTCGTACGAAGTCAGACTTGCTCTCATTCTTTTATCCTTTATCTTTTTAATCGGCGGATTCAATATAGAACTTTTCACTCGATTCCAAAAAGACATTTGAATAATTTGATTTACACTCCCCCTATCCCTAATATGACTAGCCTCCTGTCTAGCAGAAACAAACCGTACCCCGTTTGATTTTGCCGAAGGTGAGTCAGAGCTAGTCTCAGGATTTAATACCGAATACAGAAGAGGAGGGTTTGCTTTAATTTTCATAGCTGAATACGCAAGAATTCTATTTATAAGAATACTATTCGTATTAATTTTCCTAGGAGCCAATCCATGTAGCCTCCTATTTTATTTCAAATTAGTTTTCATAGCTTTCGTTTTCATTTGAGTCCGAGGAACTCTACCACGGTTACGGTACGACAAGCTGATATACTTAGCCTGAAAAAGATTCCTTCCAGTTTCCCTTAACTACTTAATCTTTTTTATAGGAATTAAACTATTTTGTTTTTCTTTAATAATCTAACTAGGGAGTAGTTTAATAAAAATTTTAGTTTTGGGAATTAAAGACAAGGTAAACACCTTCTCCCTAAGATTACTAAGAACCAATCTTATCTAATGCTTTCAAAACACTTGTTTTCTTTTAAACTAAGCAACCAATCTAACATTTTATCTCACCACATTGCTGCCAAAGGTATAACCAAATAAAACCTAAAATAAGAAATCGTTAAAACCTGGCCCGTAATAATGTAAGGATCTTCAACAGGACGAGCCCCAATTCAAGTTAGTAAAACAACTGTAGAAACCAAAAACCAAAACAAAACTTGATTTAACGGATAAAATCTAAGACTTCGAAATTTCGAGAAATGAGTAAAAGGAAGAATTATAAGAATTGCCACTGAGAGCACCAAAGCAATTACACCCCCCAGCTTATTAGGAATAGATCGCAAAATCGCATAAGCAAATAAAAAATACCACTCCGGCTGAATATGAGCCGGAGTTACCAAAGGATTTGCAGGAATAAAATTGTCTGGGTCCCCTAAAAGATAAGGATGAAGCAAAGTAAGCAACACAAGGGCCATTAACATAACCAAAAACCCAACAATATCCTTAAAAGTGAAATAAGGATGGAAAGGAACCTTATCCACTTGCCTTAAAACACCCAAAGGATTATTCGCCCCAGCCTGATGAAGAAACAAGATATGGACCAAAGTAGCAGCAGCAACAACAAATGGAAACAAAAAATGAAAAGTGAAAAAACGAGTTAAAGTAGCATTTTCCACAGCAAATCCACCTCAAATCCACTGAACCAAAGAAGTACCAATATAAGGAATTGCTGAAAACAAATTAGTAATCACAGTTGCACCTCAAAAAGACATTTGACCTCACGGTAAAACATAACCTAAAAAAGCCGTCGCCATCACTAAAAAAAGAATCACAACACCTACTATTCAAGCATGAAAAATCATATAAGAACCAAAATACATCCCCCGACCAATATGGAGGTATAAACAAATAAAGAAAAAAGACGCCCCATTAGCATGCAAAGTCCGTAATAACCACCCATAATTAACATCTCGTTGAATATGAGCTACCCTAGAAAATGCCAAATCAATATGCGCAACATAATGCATAGCAAGAAACAAACCAGTAACAATTTGGACAACCAAACACAAACCAAGCAATGAACCAAAATTCCAAAAAATAGAGATATTTCTCGGAATAGGCATATCAACTAATGCCCCATTAGCAATTTTTAACAATGGATGAAACTTACGCAATGGTGTTATCATAAGTTATTAACCGCAAGGGACTAGAAGACGAACTTATCACCTTAACAACTACAAACAGCGTCAGTAACAAATAGCTAATAATAAACATCGTAAACATAGCCCTAGGTTCATTATAAATAGTCCTCACATTCATAGCAGAATTTCTAATATCAGAATACTTAGATAAAAAAGTCGTAGTCGACTCTCCAATCTTATTTGCCACTATTACAGGATCCACAAAAATCAGAAAAAATCTCATAATCAATGCTAAAAAAAAGATAAAAAAGAATTCCCTTCTAACCTTGAATTGCTCATTAGCCGCTAAAGACGCAACATAAATAAACAATACCAACATTCCACCCAAAAAAATCAAAAATAAAATATACGAAAACCAGTAACTCTTAGCAAACAATCCGGTAGTAATTGAAATCAAAACCGTTTGAATTAATAGCACAAGACCCGTTGACAAAGGATGAATTAAACGCATAAAAATCAAGGAAAACAAAATAATAAAAGGAAGACCATACATTATCACTCCAATCTCTTGGTGTTTTAAGAAAAAAATTTCATTACTGGTTTACAAGACCAGAGTTTTTATTTAAACTATCAAAACTAATGTTAACTTTAAATAACTTGTTCTTATTTATTGCATTCACTATAATTTTCAGGGGGCTATGGGCTTTCGCTTCAAATCGAAAACACCTATTAAATACTCTCCTAAGATTAGAATTCATTATGCTTGGAATTTTCTTCTTAATATCTAATTGCCTTTCCTCAATCGGAAACGAATTATTTTTCTCGCTCTTTTTCCTAGTCCTAGCAGCCTGCGAAGGCGCCCTAGGTCTAGCCCTACTAGTCTCCATTGTTCGTTCCCACGGAAATGACTACTTCAGAACCTTCAATAGTTTAGAATGCTAAAATACTTACTCATACTTCTCATATTAATAACATTCGTAAGGGACTGATCTCTAATTCAAACAGGAATCCTAACTGTATCGTTTTTATTCGCCATTTTATACAATCACGACTTCTTTATATATAACCTAGGATTTAGACTGGGTACGGACTACCTAAGCTACATTCTAATCCTACTAAGCATTTGAATTATAGCACTCATTATTATATCCAGAGTAAAAATTACATTCACCTCAAACTTTCCTAGACTATTTCTACTAGTTAACTTAACCTTATTAATTTTCCTAGTACTAACTTTTAGATCTATGAACTATCTACTATTTTATATTACATTTGAAGCTTCCCTAATCCCGACTCTAATCCTTATCTTAGGCTGAGGATACCAACCAGAACGAATCCAAGCAGGAGTTTACATACTATTCTATACCCTATTTGCATCCCTGCCACTCCTAGCCTCCTTACTTTACATCTACAGAACAAACGGGACACTTACTATCGGAGCCATTTACCAAAGAATCAGCCTAAGAATACTGTCCCTTATTTGATTCGTCTCCTCTATTATAGCCTTCGTCGTAAAACTACCTATATACTTATTTCACCTCTGACTACCCAAAGCACATGTCGAAGCTCCCGTAGCAGGATCAATGATCCTAGCTGGGGTCTTACTAAAACTGGGAGGTTATGGCTTAATCCGGATCCTACCTCTATTTACTGAAATAAACAAGAACTTAAGATGATTATGAGTTAGATTGAGAATCTTAGGAGGATTCTTCGTTAGTATTATCTGTCTACGACAAGTAGACATAAAATCACTCATCGCCTACTCTTCCGTAGCCCACATAAGACTAGTACTTTGCGGACTTTTGACCTTTGGGTGATGAGGAATAAACGGTGCTGTTGTAGTAATAGTAGGCCACGGCCTATGTTCTTCAGGGCTATTCTGCCTTGCAAACATAGTGTACGAACGAATCGGAAGACGAAGCCTTCTAATTAATAAAGGCCTATTAAACTTTATACCAAGAATAGCGCTATGATGATTCTTACTAAGAATCAGCAATATGGCAGCGCCCCCCTCCATTAATTTACTAGGAGAAATCAACCTAATCATAAGAGTCATTAGGTGAAACAAATTAACTGCCCTAAGAATTAGATTACTATCTTTCTTTAGAGCAGCTTATACTCTCTATCTTTATTCACTCAGACAACACGGTGTATTCTCTAGATCACTATACTCCTGCTGCTCAGGAAAAGTACGAGAATACCTAGTTTTAAGACTTCATTGAATTCCCCTAAATATTCTAATTCTAAAAAGGAACCTGATTATACCCAACATCTAATCAAACCCTATCACCTTCCTATATTCTAACTATATTTCAACTCAGCTCGTTCGGGTAGTTTATTACTAAAACGTTAGTTTGTGGCGCTAAAAAAATAAAAATCTTATCCTGAACCATGATTTGAAAAATTTCGATACACTTAACAAGGATAGTCTTCTTAATATTCTTCTCCCTAATCTCACTATTCATATCCCTCCTATGCCTATTCGACAAAACATGCTATGTTATTGAATGAGAAATTCTAAGAATTAACTCATCCTCTATCGTTGCTACATACATTTTCGACTGAATATCTCTAATATTCATAGGATTCGTTATATTTATTTCAGCAATAGTACTTTTTTATAGAGGGAGATACATAGAAGGAGACCCCAACATAAACCGATTTATATACTTAGTCTTAGCTTTTGTCCTATCAATAATCTTTTTAATCATCAGCCCTAATTTAATTAGGATTCTTTTAGGATGGGACGGCTTAGGATTAGTATCATATGCTCTAGTAATTTACTATCAAAACGAGAAATCCGCAAACGCCGGGATACTAACCGTCTTATCCAATCGAGTCGGAGACGTAGCAATTCTCTTAAGAATTGCCTTAATATTCGTTGAAGGAGGATGAAATTTCATTTTCCACGTACTTTACCTGGATAACAACTCCGCACTATTAATAAAAAGACTTATTATTATAGCAGCAATAACTAAAAGAGCCCAGATCCCATTCTCTGCCTGGCTTCCGGCTGCCATGGCAGCCCCAACACCGGTATCTGCTCTAGTTCACTCCTCAACCCTTGTTACAGCTGGAGTCTATCTCCTCATCCGATTCAGGCCCGCATTATCAGAAACAACTTTACCAACCCTTCTACTATTTAGATCTCTAACAATATTTATATCAGGCCTAGGAGCTAATTTCGAATACGACTTAAAAAAAATCATTGCCCTATCAACCCTTAGACAACTAGGGGTAATGTTAAGGATCCTAGCCCTAGGGTTTAAAGACCTCGCATTCTTCCATCTTCTCACCCATGCATTATTCAAAGCTCTCTTATTCATGTGCGCCGGAGCCATAATTCATAATGTAAAAGAATACCAAGATATCCGACTAATAGGAAGACTAGTAACCTCCATGCCCTTAACCTGCATATGTATAAACCTAGCAAATCTAGCATTATGCGGAACCCCATTTCTAGCAGGATTCTACTCAAAAGACCTTATCCTAGAAATCGCCTTTATAAGATGAATCAATACTGTAATCCTATTTCTCTACATCTTTGCAACCATATTAACAGTATGCTACACTTTCCGCCTGATCTTTTACTCTATAACCGGAGAATTTAACTTAGCTAGATTTAGAAACATTGACGACTCATCCTCCATCATAACTTCACCCATATTAGCTCTTAGAAGAGGAGCAATCCTCAGGGGAGCATTATTATCTTGGCTAATTTTTCCAGAATCCTACACTATTTGCCTTTCTCCCCTTATAAAAAACCTAGTACTAACAATCAGAATCCTAGGGGGACTAATAGGCTATCTACTCAATATTATAAACGTAAACTTTAAACTAAACTCACTCAACCTCTATCCTCTAGTAGTATTTTCAGGTTCCATATGATTCCTACCATTCCTATCCACCTTCAACCTATCAAAATATAGCCTTAATATAGGTCAAAACTACTCTAAAACAATCGATAAGGGATGATCCGAAATCAGAGGAGGCCAAGGAATCTTCCAAACATTAGTAAACTCGTCTAAACTACATCAAATAATTAGTGATAGAAACTTTAAATCCTTTATGAAAATCTTCCTTATTTTAACCCTCATACTTTCATAATCTTTAATATTTACTTTTATAATTTATTTGTAGAATATCGCGTTGAAGTTGCGAAAGAGATAATTACATCTAAAAGTGACTAGCTTCTAAAAAAATATTTTAACTATACAGCGAAAACGTATCGTGTTATACTTACACCACAGAAGCCCTCTCTTGATAGGAAGATAACTTCATTTCAATCATTAACAGTGATCAGCCTCTCCTTTGGCTTCTACCAAAATTAGAGACTACATAGTCAAAGCTTAGGCCGAAACTAAGTGCAAAACTTCGCTTTCTAATCTACTTACTTATTTCTTAACCACCTCATCAATAAATAAAAATATAAAGAAACAATCAAACTACATCAACAAAATGCCAATATCATGCAGCAGCCTCAAAGCCAAAATGATGGGTCGGAGAAAAATGACACATATAAAGACGATATAAACATACCATCAAAAAAGTAGTACCAATAATCACATGTAAACCATGGAAACCCGTAGCTACAAAAAAACAAGACCCAAAAACCGAATCAGCAATAGTAAACGGAGCCTCAAAATACTCAAAAGCCTGAAGAGCCGTAAAATAAACACCTAAAAACACAGTAATACCGAGACTCTGAAGAGCTTCATTGTGATTAGACCCCATAATAGCATGATGGGCCCAAGTCACCGTAGCTCCTGAAGACAAAAGAATAATAGTATTCAAAAGAGGAATTTGAAACGGATTAAACGGGACAATTCCCTTAGGAGGCCAAGTTATACCAATTTCCACAGCAGGAGCCAACCTTCTATGGAAAAAAGCCCAAAAAAACGAAAAAAAGAAGAAAACTTCCGAGACAATAAACAAAATCATCCCCCACCGCAATCCAGCAACCACAACTCTAGTATGTAATCCTTGATAAGTCCTTTCACGTACTACATCCCGTCACCACTGAATTATAGTCAAAACAACAGCAACAAACCTCAAAACAAGAAGGTCTATATTAAACTGATGAAATCATTTAACTAACCCAGTAGTCAGTATTATCGCTCTAATAGACCCAGTTAAAGGCCACGGTCTTATTTCTACCAAATGATAAGCATGATGTCCATGTGATGATGCCATTAGTTAATTTCTCTCGCAAACAAAGTTCTTAAAACGGCAAAAACATAAGATTGAATAACTGCAACAGCAAATTCAAGCAAAAGAAGTAAAACCTGAGCAACAAATAAAAGAACTAAAAAATAAGAAGTTAGTGAAGGACCAGTCCCCCCTAAAAGAGTTAACAACAAATGTCCAGCCATCATATTAGCCATAAGCCGGACCGCCAAAGTCCCAGGCCGAATAATATTTCTAATACTCTCAATTAGTACCATAAAAGGTATTAAAACCACAGGCGTTCCCTGAGGAACTAAATGAGCAAACATATGCTGAGTATGATTAAACCAACCATAAATCATAAAAGTCAACCAAAGAGGAAGAGCTAACCCCAAAGTCATAACTAAATGCCTAGATCTAGTAAAAACATAAGGTAAAAGACCCAAGAAATTATTAAAAACAATAAACGAAAACAAAGAAACAAAAATAATAGTTCTACTTTGTAATTTAGGCCCAAGAATATTCCTAAACTCTTGATGTAACACTATATTCAACTTATATCATACAACAGACCACCGAGAAGGAGAAACCCAATAAATATAAGGCAAAAATACCAACCCCAAAAAAGTAGAAAGTCAATTTAATTCCAACTCCATTAAACCAGAAGAAGGTTCAAAAATAGAAAATAACCTTGCTATCACTTTCAGATCTTTTCTACAATCCCAATCTCCGCCGATCTAGATTCAATCTTTTTTGGAACTCTAATATAATAATTCATTACAATAAAAACAATAAACGTAATTAAAAACATAATAACCAAATTCAGCCACAAAATAGGAGCCATCTGAGGGATCGGATGATATCCTCACAGGATAACTTAAGCCTGACAAACTTACGTTATTTTTTAACTAATCAACCAAACAATTATAATCACAAACGGAATTAAAAGTCCAAAAAAATTAACAAACATACAACATGGCATAACCCATTTGAACCCCTGCTGATCCGCAAAAGAAATTACCAACCTAGGAGTCCTGATAGTCAAAGACATAATTGATACTCGAAGATAAAAATACAAAGTCACAAGAGCAGACCCAAGAAGCACAACCAGCAAAACAAAATTACCTGCCCCTACCAACTCCTGAATGACTAACCACTTAGGAACAAACCCAGTAAAAGGAGGAAGACCCCCTAACGACAACAAAGAAAAAAATACTAACATCTTCACCTCAGCAGGAAAATTATAAGTCAGAAGATGATTAAAATGGAAAGCTTGCTTATAATGGAAAAGAACAACAATAGATAAAGAAATCACAGAATAAAACAAAAAATAAACACCCATCGTCACTTCTCTTACCAAAATAGAAGAAAGCATCCAACCAATATGATTAATTGAAGAAAAAGCCAACACCTTACGCAAAGAGGTCTGATTAATGCCTCCTACCGCCCCTACAACAGCCGACAACATCCTGGCCACAGAAAAATATACTTCCATCATCCTCACTCTAGCCAAATAACATAATAAAAACAAAGGAGCAACCTTTTGAACTCTCATTAAAATTATAGCCTGAGGCCAAAGCAAACCACCCATAACTTGAGGAAACCAAAAATGGAAAGGAGCGCCCCCTAATTTCAAAATTAGAGCACAAAATAAAATAATAGAAGCAACCCCAAAATAAATTAATATAAAAGAAGCCGAAAAAATAATTAAAGAAGAGCCCAAACTCTGAATCAAAAAATACTTCAAAGCTGCCTCCGAAGAATACTGATTACTTTTAGTAATTATAAGAGGAACAAACGATAGTAAATTCAACTCCAACCCAACTCAAGCCCTAAATCACGAACAAGATGAAATAGAAAGCAAAGTTCCCGAAACTAAAGTAGAAAAAAACAACAAATTAGGATAAGAAAAATAAATTCAAAAGAGAAAACCTTTTAAGTAACATAAATTAATTAACTACTTCTTTCGTAGGTGTAGGTAACATCTAAATTACAAAATTGACATTATCAGCGTCAACCTCACTAAGAACTACACCACCTTAACCACTAAAAAGAGGGAATTATACCCATAAATGGGATATGAACCCATCAGCTTTATCTTAGCTTATCTTTTTACTTTCCTCACCAGAAGTAATTATACTATAACAGGTTTAAAAGACCTACACTTAAACTTCAGTCATCTGGTGAAATTCAACCTAAGCTTCATCAGAAGATGTAACTCATGACAAAAAAGACTTAACAGAAACTCTTTCTACCACAATAGGCATAAAACTATGATTAGCTCCACAAATTTCCGAACACTGGCCATAAAACAAACCTGGGCGAGAAATTAAAAAACTAATCTGATTTAAACGACCAGGAATAGCATCAACTTTCACCCCTAAAGCAGGAACAGTTCAAGAATGAATAACATCAGCCGCCCTTACCAGCACCCGAATCTGAGTATTGAAAGGCAACACAGCTCGATTATCAACATCCAAAAGCCGAAATCCAGCCTCTCCTAACTCCTCAGTAGGAACCATAAACGAATCAAACTCCAACTGAGAAAAATCTGAATACTCATAACTTCAATACCACTGATGCCCAATAGACTTTAAAGTCACACTTGGATTGTTAACCTCATCCAACAAATAAAGAAGCCGCAGCGAAGGTAAAGCAATAAAAATTAAAATCAATGCAGGCAAAACAGTCCAAATCACTTCAATTGTCTGATTCTCTAACAGAAAACGATTAATAAACCTATTAAAAAATAACCTAGCCATTATATATCCCACAAGAGTTGTAATAAGAATTAAAACCACTATCGCATGATCATGAAAAAAAATTAACTGCTCCATAAGAGGTGAAGCCCTGTCTTGCAATCCTATATACCCTCAAGTTGCCATTAATTAATTCTAAAAGAGAATAACATTCTCATTCATAGGTCCTAAACCTAGTGCATTAATCTGCCATTTTAGAAATTAGAAACTAAAGGAATTTCCATATATCTATGATCTGCAGGAGGATGAGCATGTTTTCACTCAATAGAAGTAGGAAAATACATCGAAAACACGACCACACGATAAGACACCATTCTCTCTCAAATAATAATAATGAATCCCAACACAGCCACTAAAGAAATCATAGACCCGAGTGATGATAAAACATTTCAAGCCGTATAAGCATCCGGGTAATCAGAATACCGCCGAGGCATCCCATTCAACCCTAAGAAATGCTGAGGGAAAAAAGTGATATTAACTCCTAAAAACATAGTACAAAAATGAATCTTCAACCACTTAGGGTTTAATGCCAACCCAGTAAACAAAGGATACCAATGTGCCAATCCAGCAAAAATACCAAAAACCGCACCCATAGAAAGCACATAATGGAAATGCGCCACAACATAATAAGTATCATGTAAAATAATATCAATTGAAGAATTAGCTAATACAACCCCCGTCAATCCTCCTACTGTAAATAAAAAAATAAACCCTAATCCCCAACATATAGAAGGTCTATAGTTAATTTGCGTTCCATGAAGAGTTCCCAGTCACCTAAAAATTTTAATCCCAGTAGGAACCGCAATAATCATTGTTGCCGACGTAAAATACGCTCGAGTATCCACATCCATCCCCACAGTAAATATATGATGAGCTCACACTACAAAACCAAGAATACCAATAGCTAACATAGCATAAATCATACCTAGCCTCCCAAAAGCCTCTTTTTTCCCAGACTCCTGACTAACAATATGTGAAATCATCCCAAACGCAGGTAAAATTAAAATATAAACCTCAGGATGCCCGAAAAATCAAAATAAATGCTGATAAAGAACAGGATCACCCCCTCCAGCTGGATCAAAGAAAGAAGTATTCAAATTACGATCTGTTAATAGCATAGTAATAGCACCGGCCAAAACAGGCAAAGAAATTAAAAGCAAAATAGCCGTAATAAATACCGACCAAGCAAACAAAGGTATACGATCCATCGTCATACCCCGCGGACGCATATTAATAACAGTAGTCATAAAATTGATAGCACCTAAAATAGAAGAAACCCCAGCCAAATGCAAGGAAAAAATCCCCAAGTCAACAGATGCCCCAGCATGAGCAATAGCCGCAGACAATGGAGGATACACAGTCCAACCTGTACCAACTCCACTCTCTACCATTCCCCTCATTAAAAGCAAAGTCAAAGAAGGAGGCAACAACCAAAACCTCATATTATTCATACGAGGAAATGCCATATCCGGCGCACCTAACATCAAAGGAACCAATCAATTCCCAAAGCCACCAATTATAATAGGCATAACTATAAAGAAAATCATAATAAAAGCATGAGCAGTCACTACTACATTATAAATCTGATCATCCCCAATCAAGCTTCCCGGCTGACCCAATTCAGCCCGAATTACCAATCTTAAAGAAGTCCCGACCATTCCAGCCCAAGCCCCCAAGACAAAATATAAAGTTCCAATATCCTTATGATTTGTTGAGAAAAACCACCGTTGCAT
>NW_027645396.1:0-4995 GCF_032717465.1 Coenobita brevimanus | reverse complement strand
CCACCACCACCACCACACCAGCCTGCAACCCACCCTACCACCACCACCACCACCACACCAGCCTGCAACCCACCCTACCACCACCACCACCCTGGAACCCACCCCACTACCACCACCACCAGCCTGCAACCCACCCTACCACCACCACCACACCAGCCTGCAACCCACCCTACCACCACCACCACACCAGCCCATCCTACCACCACTACCACCCTACAACCCACCCTACCACCACCACCACACCAGCCTGCAACCCACCTTACCACCACCACCCTGCAGCCCATCCTACCACCACCACCACTACCACCCTGCAACCAATCCTACCACCACCACCACCCTGCAACCCATCCTACCACCACCACCCTGCAACCCATCCTACCACCACCACCACCCTGCAACCCATCCTACCACCACCACCACCCTGCAACCCATCCTACCACCACCACCACCCTGCAACCCACCCTACCACCACCACCACCCTGTAACCCATTCTACCATCACCACCACCCTGTAACCCATTCTACCACCACCACAACCCTGCAACCCATTCTACCACCACCACCACCCTGCAACCCATTCTACCACCACCACCCTGCAACCCATTCTACCACCACCACCACCCTGCAACCCATTCTACCACCACCACCACCCTGCAACCCATTCTACTACCACCACCACCCAGCAACCCATTCTACCACCACCACCACCCTGCAACCCATTCTACCATCACCACCACCACCCTGCAACCCATTCTACCATCACCACCACCACCCTGCAACCCATTCTACCATCACCACCACCACCCTGCAACCCATTCTACCATCACCACCACCACCCTGCAACCCATTCTACCACCACCACCACCACTAACAACCCATTCTACCACCACCACCCTGCAACCCATTCTACCACCACCACCACCCTGCAACCCATTCTACCACCACCACCACCACCCTGCAACCCATTCTACCACCACCACCACCACCCTGCAACCCATTCTACCACCACCACCACCCTGCAACCCATTCTACCACCACCACCACCCTGCAACCCATTCTACCACCACCACCACCCTGCAACCCATTCTACCACCACCACCACCACCCTGCAACCCATTCTACCACCACCACCACCCTGCAACCCATTCTACCACCACCACCCTGCAACCCATTCTACCACCACCACCACCCTGCAACCCATCCTACCACCACCACCACCCTGCAACCCATTCTACCACCACCACCCTGCAACCCATCCTACCACCACCACCCTGCAACCCATTCTACCACCACCACCCTGCAACCCATTCTACCACCACCACCACCCTGCAACCCATTCTACCACCACCACCCTGCAACCCATTCTACCACCACCACCCTGCAACCCATTCTACCACCACCACCTCCCTGCAACCCATTCTACCACCACCACCCTGCAACCCATTCTACCACCACCAACCCTGCAACCCATTCTACCACCACCACCCTGCAACCCATTCTACCACCACCACCCTGCAACCCATTCTACCACCACCACCACCACCCTGCAACCCATTCTACCACCACCACCCTGCAACCCATTCTACCACCACCACCACCCTGCAACCCATTCTACCACCACCACCCTGCAACCCATTCTACCACCACCACCACCCTGCAACCCATTCTACCACCACCACCACCACCCTGCAACCCATTCTACCACCACCACCCTGCAACCCGCCCTACCACCACCACCCTGCAACCCATCCTACCACCACCACCCTGCAACCCATCCTACCACCACCACCCTGCAACCCGTTCTACCACCACCACCACCACCCTGCAACCCATTCTACCACCACCACCCTGCAACCCATTCTACCACCACCACCACCCTGCAACCCATTCTACCACCACCACCACCCTGCAACCCATTCTACCACCACCACCCCCCTGCAACCCATTCTACCACCACCACCCTGCAACCCATTCTACCACCACCACCACCCTGCAACCCATTCTACCACCACCACCCTGCAACCCATTCTACCACCACCACCCTGCAACCTGCCCTACCACCACCACCACCACCCTGCAACCCATCCTACCACCACCACCACCCTGCAACCCATTCTACCACCACCACCCTGCAACCCATTCTACCACCACCACCACCCTGCAACCCATCCTACCACCACCACCCTGCAACCCATTCTACCACCACCACCACCCTGCAACCCATTCTACCACCACCACCACCCTGCAACCCATTCTACCACCACCACCACCCTGCAACCCATTCTACCACCACCACCACCCTGCAACCCATTCTACCACCACCACCACCCTGCAACCCATTCTACCACCACCACCACCCTGCAACCCATTCTACCACCACCACCACCCTGCAACCCATTCTACCACCACCACCACCCTGCAACCCATTCTACCACCACCACCACCCTGCAACCCATTCTACCACCACCACCACCCTGCAACCCATTCTACCACCACCACCACCCTGCAACCCATTCTACCACCACCACCACCCTGCAACCCATTCTACCACCACCACCCTGCAACCCATTCTACCACCACCACCACCCTGCAACCCGCCCTACCCCCACCACCTGGCAACCCATTCTACCACCACCACCACCCTGCAACCCATCCTACCCCCACCACCCTGCAACCCATCCTATCACCACCACCACCCTGCAACCCATCCTACCACCACCACCACCCTGCAACCCATCCTACCACCACCACCACCCTGCAACCCATCCTACCACCACCACCACCCTGCAACCCATCCTACCACCACCACCACCCTGCAACCCATCCTACCACCACCAC
Source organism: Coenobita brevimanus (assembly GCF_032717465.1). Taxonomy (NCBI): domain Eukaryota; kingdom Metazoa; phylum Arthropoda; class Malacostraca; order Decapoda; family Coenobitidae; genus Coenobita; species Coenobita brevimanus. The sequence continues at coordinate 2,158 of NW_027645396.1, read as the reverse complement.
CACCCTGCAACCCATCCTACCACCACCACCCTGCAACCCATTCTACCACCACCACCACCCTGCAACCCATTCTACCACCACCACCACCCTGCAACCCATCCTACCACCACCACCACCACCCTGCAACCCATTCTACCACCACCACCCTGCAACCCATTCTACCACCACCACCACCCTGCAACCCATTCTACCACCACCACCACCCTGCAACCCATTCTACCACCACCACCACCCTGCAACCCATTCTACCACCACCACCACCCTGCAACCCATTCTACCACCACCACCCTGCAACCCGCCCTACCACCACCACCCTGCAACCCGCCCTACCACCACCACCCTGCAACCCGCCCTACCACCACCACCCTGCAACCCATTCTACCACCACCACCCTGCAACCCATTCTACCACCACCACCACCCTGCAACCTGCCCTACCCCCACCACCTGGCAACCCATTCTACCACCACCACCACCCTGCAACCCATCCTACCCCCACCACCCTGCACCCATTCTACCACCACCACCACCCTGCAACCCGCCCAACCCCCACCACCTGGCAACCCATTCTACCACCACCACCACCACCCTGCAACCCGCCCTACCCCCACCACCTGGCAACCCATTCTACCACCACCACCACCACCCTGCAACCCATCCTACCCCCACCACCACCCTGCAACCCATCCTACCACCACCACCCTGCAACCCATCCTACCACCACCCTGCAACCCATCCTACCACCACCACCACCACCCTGCAACCCATCCTACCACCACCACCACCCTGCAACCCATTCTACCACCACCACCACCCTGCAACCCATTCTACCACCACCACCACCCTGCAACCCATTCTACCACCACCACCACCACCCTGCAACCCATTCTACCACCACCACCACCCTGCAACCCATTCTACCACCACCACCACCACCCTGCAACCCATTCTACCACCACCACCCTGCAACCCATTCTACCACCACCACCCTGCAACCCATTCTACCACCACCACCACCCTGCAACCCATCCTACCACCACGACCACCCTGCAACCCATCCTACCACCACCACCACCCTGCAACCCATCCTACCACCACCACCACCCTGCAACCCATCCTACCACCACCACCATGCAACCCATTCTACCACCACCACCACCCTGCAACCCATTCTACCACCATCACCACCCTGCAACCCATTCTACCACCATCACCACCCTGCAACCCATTCTACCACCACCACTACCCTGCAACCCATTCTACCACCACCACCACCCTGCAACCCATCCTACCACCACCACCCTGCAACCCATTCTACCACCACCACCACCCTGCAACCCATTCTACCACCACCACCACCCTGCAACCCATCCTACCACCACCACCACCCTGCAACCCATTCTACCACCACCACCACCACCCTGCAACCCATTCTACCACCACCACCACCCTGCAACCCATTCTACCACCACCACCACCCTGCAACCCATTCTACCACCACCACCCTGCAACCCATTCTACCACCACCACCCTGCAACCCATTCTACCACCACCACCCTGCAACCCATTCTACCACCACCACCACCACCCTGCAACCCCCCCTACCCCCACCACCACCACCACCACCCTGCACCTCACCCTACCACCACCACCACCACCACCCTGCAACCCGCCCTACCACCACCACCCTGCAACCCATCCTACCACCACCACCCTGCAACCCATTCTACCACCACCACCACCACCCTGCAACCCATTCTACCACCACCACCCTGCAACCCATTCTGCCACCACCACCACCCTGCAACCCATTCTACCACCACCACTCTGCAACCCATTCTACCACCACCACCCTGCAACCCGCCCTACCCCCACCACCCTGGAACCCATCCTACCCCCACCACCCTGCAACCCATTCTACCACCACCACCCTGCAACCCATTCTACCACCACCACCACCCTGCAACCCATCCTACCACCACCACCCTGCAACCCATTCTACCACCACCACCCTGCAACCCATTCTACCACCACCACCACCCTGCAACCCATTCTACCACCACCACCACCCTGCAACCCATTCTACCACCACCACCACCACCCTGCAACCCATTCTACCACCACCACCACCCTGCAACCCATTCTACCACCACCACCAC
>NW_027645395.1:5000-14335 GCF_032717465.1 Coenobita brevimanus | reverse complement strand
CCTTACCACCACCCTGCAACCCATTCTACCACCACCACCACCACCCCACTACCAACCCATTCTACCACCACCACCACCACCCCACTGCAACCCATTCTACCACCACATACCCACTGCAACCCATTCCTACCACACCACCACCACCCTACAACCCATTCTACTACCACCACACCCCTGCAAAACCCATTCTACCACCACCACCACCACCCACCTGCAACCCATTCTACCACCACCACCCTGCAACCCATTCTACCACCACCACCCTGCAACCCATCCTACCTACCACCACCACCCTGCAACCCATCCTACCACCACCACCCTGCAACCCATCCTACCACCACCACCCCACTGCAACCCACCACCTACCACCACACTGCCTGCAACCCATCCTACCACCACCACCACCCTGCAACCCATCCCTCTACACCACCACCACCACCAACCCACCCTGCAACCCACCACCTGCCAACCCATTCTACCACCACCCTGCAACCCATTCTACCACCACCACCACCACCCTGCAACCCATTCTACCACCACCACCCGCCATAACCCATTCTACCACCACCACCACCCTGCACAACCCATTCTACCACCACCACCCCTGCAACCCATTCTACCACCACCACCCCCCTTGCAGCCCACCCTACCACCACCACCACCACCCTCCAACCCATTCTACCACCACCACCACCCTGCAACCCATTCTACATCACCACCCACCACCCCTGCAACCCATTCTACCACCACCACCACCACCCTGCAACCCATTCTACCATCACCACTACCACCACCCTGCAACCCATTCTATTCTACCACCACCACCACCACCCTGCAACCCATTCTACCATCACCACCACCACCCTGCAACCCATTCTACCACCACCACCACTGCACCCTGCAACCCATTCTACCCACCACCACCACTGCACCCCTGCAACACCATTCTACCACCACCACTGCAGCCCATCCCTACCACCCATTCCACCACCACCACCACCCTGCTACCACCACCACCCTACCACCCATTCCACCACCACCACCACCCTGCAACCATCCTACCACCACCACCACCACCCTGCAACCCATTCTACCACCCACAACCACCACCACCTGCAACCCATTCTACCACCACCACCACCCTCTGCTTAACCCACCACCACACCACCACCCCTGCAACCCATTCCTACCTACTTCACCACCACCCTGCAACCCATTCTACCACCACCAACACCACCATGCAACCCTCTCTACCACCACCACCACCCTGCAACCCACCCTACCACCACCACCACCCCTCCAACCCATTCTACCACCACCACCCTGCAACCCATCCTACCACCACCACCCTGCAACCCATTCTACCACCCACCCTGCAACCCATTCTACCACCACCCCTGGCAACCCATTCTACCACCACCACCACCCACCTGCAACCCATCCTACCCCCACACCACCCTGCAACCCATTCTACCACCACCACCACCACTGCCAGCCCATTCCACCACCACCACCCTGCAACCCATTCTACCACCACCACCCTGCACCATCCTACCACCTACCACCACCACCCTGCAACACACCCATACGCCACCACCACCACCCTGCAGCATCCTACCACCACCACCCTGCAACCACCCTACAGCCCACCACTACCTACCACCACCCTGCAACCCATTCTACCACCACCACCACCACCCTGCAACCCCATTCTACCACCACCACCACCACCCTGCAACCCATTCTACCACCACCACCCTGCAACCCATTCTACCACCCCTGCAGCCATTCTACCACCCTGCAACCCATTCTACCACCACCTGCAACCTGCACCCTACCACCACTGCCTGCAACCCATTCTACCACCACCACCCTGCAACCCATCCTACCACCACCACCACGCTTCAACCCCCCCTACCACCACCACCCTGCAACCCATTCTACACCACCACCACCCTGCAACCCCATCCTACACACCACCACCACCTCCACCAGCAACCCATACCACCACCACAGCAACCCCTGCAACCCATTCTACCACCACCACCACCCTGCAATAACCCTACCCTACCACCTGGCAACCCATTCCACCACTGCAACCCACCCTACCACCACCACCACCTACCACCCATTCTACCACACACCCATTCCCCTGCAACCCATTCTACCACCACCCCTGCAACCCATTCTACCACCACCACCACCACCACTGCAACCCATTCTACCACCACCACCACCACCTGGCAACCCATTCTACCACCACCCACCACCACCCTGCAACCCCATCCTACCCCCACCACCACCCTGCAACCCATCCTACCATTCTGCCACCACTGCAACCCATCCCCTACAGCACCATCCTGCAACAATCCTACCACCACCACCACCCCTGCAAACCCCATCCTACCACCACCACCACCACCTGCAACCCATCCTACCACCACCACACTACACCCTGCAACCCATCCTACCACCACCACCACCCACTGCAACCATCCTACCACCGCCACCACCCTGCAGCACCCATCCTACCACTGCCACCACCCACTGCAACCCACATTCTACCCACCCACCACCCTGCAACCCATTCTACCACCACCACCACCCTGCAACCCATTCTACCACCACCACCACCCTGCAACCCATTCTACCACCACCACCCACTGCAACCCACATACCACCACCACCCAGCAACCCGTTCTACCACCACCACCACCCTGCAGCCAAATTCACATTCCACCACCTGCAGCCCATTCCACCACCACCCTGCAGCCAACCTACCACCACCCTGCACAACCCACGCCCCTACCACCACCACCACCCCTGCAACCCGCCCTACCACCACGACCACCCTGCAACCCATCCCATTCTACCACCACCACCCTGCAACCCTTTCTACCACCACCACCACCTGCAACCCCGCCCTACCACCACCACCCTACAACCTGCATTCCTACCACCACCACCTGCAACCCATCACCTCACCACCACCACCCTGCCATTGCCTACCACCACCACCTGCAACCGCATTCTACCACCACCACCACCCTGCAACCCATCCCACCACCACCACCCTGGCAACCCCATCATTCTACCACCACCACCACCACCCTGCAACCCATCCTACTTCCACCACCACCACCAACCCTGCATCCTACCACCACTACCTGCAACCCATCCCTACCACCACCACCCTGCACAGCCCATCACTACCACCACCCACCACCCACTGCAACCCATCCTACCACCCACCACCACCACCCTGCAACCCATCCTACCACCCACCACCATATAACCATTCTACCACCACCACCTAAGGACCACCGTAATCATTCTACCACCACCACCCTGCAAGCGCATTCTACCACCACCCTGCACAACCTTGTTCATTCTACCACCACCCACCCTGCAGCCCACCCATTCTGCCACCCACCACCACCCTGCAACCCATTCACCACCACCACCACCACCTGCAACCCGTTCTACCACCACCACCACCACCCTGCAACCCGTTCTACCACCACCACCCTGCAACCCAATCTACCACCACCACCTGCTACCTGCAACACATTCTTCCACCACCACCCTGCTACTCATACTACCACCACCACCTACCCTGCAACCCATCTGCTACCACCACCACCACCTGCAGCCATCTCCCACCTGCCTGCCCATAAACCCATTCTACACCACCACCACCCTGCAACCCATTCTACCACCACCACCCTGCAACCCACCCATTCTACCACCACCACCACCTACAGCCCGCCCTACCACCACCACCCTGCAACCCATACTACCACCACCAACCTACAACCCAACCTACCACCACCACCACCCTGCAACCCATCCTACCACCACCACCACCCTGCAACCCATTCTACCTACCACCACTGCCACCCCTGCAACCCATTCTACCACCACCCTGCAACCCATTCTGCCACCACCACTGCCTGCAGCCCCATTCTGCCCACACACCACCTGCAACCACCATTCTACCACCACCACTGCAGCCCATTCTACCACCACCACCCTGCAACCTGCCCTACCCCCACCACCCTGCAACCCATCCTACCCCCACCACCCTGCAACCCATTCTACCACCACCACCCTGCAACCATTCTACCTACCACCACCACCACCCTGCAACCCATCCTACCACCCACACTACCTGCAGCCATTCTACCACCACCACCCTGCAAAGAACCCATTCTACCACCACCACCACCCCTGCAACCCATTCTACCACCACCACCCTACCATAGCCCATTCTACCACCACCACCACCCTGCAGCCATCCCATTCTACCACCACCCACCACACCTACAGCCCATTCTACCACCACCACCCTGCAACCCATCATTCTACCACCACCACCTGCAACCCATTCTACCACCACCACCACCTTTTAGCCGCCCCTACCCTACACCACCAACCTTCCATTCTACCACCACCCACCACCTCCTGCAACCCATCCTACCACCACCACCTACCACCATCCTACCACCACCACCCTACAGCCATCCTACCACCACCTGCCTGCCCAACCCATCCTACCACCACCCACCACCCTGCAACCCATCCTACCACCACCACCACCTGCAACCCATTCTACCACCACCACCCTGCAACCCATTCTACCACCACCACCACCCTGCAACCCATTCTACCACCACCACCACCCTGCTACCCCATCTACCACCACCACCACCCTGCAACCCATTCTACCACCACCACCCACCACCCTGCAAAGCCCATTCTACCACCACCACCACCACCCTGCAACACCATTCTACCACCACCACCTCCAGCCCACATTCTACCACCACCACCCTGCAACCCATTCTACCACCACCACCACCACCCTGTCCATCTACCCACCACCACCACACTGCAACCCCATTCTACTTGTTCTACCACCACCCACCCACCCCTGCATTCATCCTGCTACCACCACCACCCTGCAACCCAATTCTACCACCACCACCTACAGCCCATCCTACCACCACCACCACCCCTGCACAGCCCATTCTACCACCACCACCACCTGCAACCCATTCTACCACCCACCACCACCCCTGCAACCCATTCTACCACCACCACCACCTACCTGCAACCCATTCTCCACCACCACCACCCTGGCAACCCATCCTACCACCACCACCCTGCTGACCATTCCACCACCACCATACCCTGCAACCCATGCGGCCATTCTGCCACCACCACCCTGCATGACCCCATTCTACATTCTACTACACCACCCTGCACCCTGCGTTCTACCTGCCTGCTGACCACCATTCACCACCACCACCCTGCATTTCCATTCCACCACTGCACCACCCCTGCCCAGCCCATTCTGCCACCACCACCATCCTACCCTGCAGCCCCACCCTACCACCACCACCTGGCCGTTCTACCACCACCCTGCTGGCCCAGTTCTCTACCACCTACTGCCACCACCCTGCAACCCGTTCTACCACCACCACCACCACCCTGCAACCCATTCACCACCACCACCACACCACCTGCTGGCCGTCTCATTCCACCAGCCCTGCACCACCATCTCTGCCCCTGCACACAGCCCATCCTGCCACCCTTACCACCCATGCAACCCACCTCACCACCCACCACTGCCCTGCACCACCATTCTGCACCACTGCCTGCCAAGCCCCGCATTCTACCACCACCACCCCTGCTAAGCCCACCCTACCACCACCACACACTGCCATACAGGCCATTCTACCATCCTGCCTGCGGCCATTCTGCCACTGCTGCACCTGCAGCCCGTTCTACCACCACCACCCTGCAGCCACCCGTTCACCACTGCACCACCTGCAACCCGATTCTACCCACCACCTGCTGACCCGTTCTACCCTGCCTGACCATTCACCACCACCACCACCCTGCAACCCCGTTCTACCACCACCACCATGCCTGCAACCCGAACTCTGCCACCCACCACCACCCTGCATCCCAGTTCTACCACCACCTGCCCACTACAGCCCATTCTACCACCACCACCACCTCTGGCAACCCGTTCTGCCACCACCCTGCAGCCCGTTCTGCACCACCACCACCCTGCAACCCCGTTCTACCACCATCCTGTGACAATTCTGCCACCACCTTCACCACCCTGCAACCCATCATTCTACCACCACCACCCTGCAACCCATTCTGCACCACCACCACCACCCCTGCAACCCACCCGTTCTACCACACCACCACCCTGCAACCCATCACTACCACCACCACCACCACCACTGCAACCCGATTCTACCACCCACCACCTGCAGCCCGATTCTGCCACCACCACCCTGCGCAGCCCATCCTACCACCACCACCACCCTGCAACCCGTTCTACCACCACCACCACCCCTGCAACCCATCCTACCACCACCACCACCTGAAAGCCCATTCTACACCACTGCCCTGCTAGCCAGTTCTACCACCATCACCACCCTGCAACCCCATTCTACCACCACCACCCTGCCAACCCATTCTACCACCACCACCACCCTGTACAGCCCATTCTACTACCACCACCACCCTGCAACCCATTCCTACCACCACACCACCCACCCTGCAACCCATTCCTACCACCACCACCACCCTGCAACCCATTCTACCACCCTTACCACCCTGCAACCGTTCTATTCCACCACCACCTGCAACCCATTTCTACCACCACCACCTTACACCCTGCAACCCATTCTATTCTGCCACCACCACCACCCACTGCAAGCCCCATTCTACCACCACCACCCTACCACCTGCAACCATTCTACCACACCACTGCCCTGCAACCCATTCTACCACCACACCACCTACTGCAACCCATTCTGCCACCACCTACCACCCTACCTAGCATTCTACCACCACCACCCTGCAACCCAACATACCACCACCACCACCACCCTGCAACCCATTCCACCACCACCACCCTGCAACCCATTCTACCACCACCACCCAGCAACACAATCGACACCAACCACCACCACCCTGCAACCCATTCTACCACCACCACCACCCCCCTGCAACCCATTCCTACCACCACCACCCTGCAACCCACATACCACCACCTACCACCCATTCTACCACCACCACCCAGCAACCCAATCTACCACCACCACTGCAGCCCATTCCACCACCACCACCCCTACTACCACCACCACCCTGCAACCCATTCTACCACCACCACCTACCTGCAACCCATTCTACCACCACCACCACCCTGCAACCCATCCTACCACCACCACCACCCCCCTGCAACCCATCCTACAACCCACCACCCCTTGCAACCCATCCTACACTACCCACCACCACCTGCCCAACCCATTCTACGACCACCACCACCCTGCAACCCATTCTACCACCACCACCACCCCTGCAACCCATTCTACCACCACACACCACCCATGCAACCCATTCTACCACCACCACCACCTGCAACCCATTCTACCACCACCACTACCCACCACAACCTTCATTCTACCACCACCACCACCCTGCAACCCATTCTACCACCACCACCACCTGCAACCCATTCTACCACCACCCACCACCACCCTGCAACCCATTTCTACCACCACCACCACCCCTACACAACCCCATTCTACCACCACCACCCTGCAACCCATTCTACCACACCCACCACCACCCTGCAACCCATTCTACCACCACCCACACCTGCAACCCATTCTACCCACCACCACCACCCTGCCAACCCATTCTACCACCACCACCCTGCAACACCACCCTGTAACCCAATTCCTACCACACACACCACCCTGCAACCCATTCCACCACCACACACCCTACCAACCATTCTACCACCACCACCCTGCACAGCCCATCCTACCACCACCACCACCACCCTGCAACCGTTCATTCACACCCACTTTTTCACCCATAACCCATTCTACCACCACCACCACCCCTGCAACCCATTCCATTCTACCACACACCACCACCCTGCAACCAGAATACCACCACCCACCACCCTGCAACCCATTCTACCACCACCACCACCACCCCTGCAACCCATTCTACCCACCACCACCCTGCAACCCATTCTACCACCACACCACCCCTGCCTTCCCATTCTATTCCACCCACACCACCCCTGCAACCCATCCTACCTCTACCACCACCCACTGCAACCCATTCCTACCACCACCACCACCCACTGCAACCCATCCTACCACCACCACCACCCTGCAACCCATTCTATTCTACCACCTACCACCACCCTGCAACCCATCCCTACCACCACCACCACCCTGCAATGCCCATTCACCCACCACTGCACCCTGCAACCCATCCACTACCACCACCACCACCCTGCCAACCCACATCCTACCACCACCACCACCCTGCAACCCATCCTACCACCACCCACCACCACCCCTGCAACCCATTCTACCACCTGCACCACCTGCAGCCCATTCTACCACCACCACCACCACCCACCCCACTGCAACCCATTCTACCACCACCACCACCCTGCAACCCATCCTAACACAAACACAACCCTGCACCCCTGCAACCCATTCTACCACCCATTCTACCAGCCCTGCAACCCATCCTACCACCACCACCACCCTGCAACCTATTCTACCACCACCACCCTGCAACCCATCCTACCACCACCACCACCCTGCAACCCATTCTACCACCACCACCTGGCAACCCATCCTACCACCACCACCACCCTGCAACCCACCCTTTCTATGCCTTTCCAAGTGTCCCCTGCTGTTCCATCCCTGTCCTGCCATCACCTACCTCTCCTGCACCCTTACCTGGCCTGTACCCTTGCACTGGCCTTGCCTCCCCTGTATCCTTGCAATACACAGCCATGCCCTCCCATGCAATATACAGCCATACCCTCCCCTGCACCCATGCAATACACAGCCATGTCCTCCCCTGCACCCTTCCTGTGCCCTGGCTTGTCTCCCTTGCCCTGCTGTTCCTGCCATCCCTCTTTCCTGTCCCATCATCCCTGCCCTGCATCCTTGCTATGCCCCACCATAACCTCCCTTGGACCCTTGCAATACAGCCCTGCCCTGCGCCCTTGTTGTACAACCATATTCTCCCCTGCACCCTTGCAATACAGCCATGACCTCTCCTGCACCTTTGCTATGCCCTGCCATGTACCCCCCTGTCCTGCCATCTCTTACTTGTCCTGTCATCCCTTATCTGTTCTGCCTTACCATCTCTTACTTGTCCTGCCATCCCTGCCCTGCTCCCTTGCAGTGTCCTCCCCTCCCCTGTCCTCCCATTTCTTACTTCCCTTGCATCCTTACTGTGCCCTGCCATCCATGTCCTGTCCTGCCCTG
>NW_027645394.1:0-2500 GCF_032717465.1 Coenobita brevimanus | reverse complement strand
GAAAATACAATAGTTATACTCAAATTACACAAAGCTGCTAGATGTTTGGAGATTTCTTGAGCACTCACAATAATAATATCTGTACAGGGGAGGACAGAGATGTGAACAAAATGAGGAGCAGATCTAAGTGGCAATGATGCAGAGACTGAGCTCATTATATAGGGGCTAGGAGAGCTTGATACAAATTGTAAGAAGGACGCGCAAATGAAGCCATGGGGACAAAGCTGAAAATCCCGCTCTGAATAACAGAGAGAACGACTTACTCTACTATAACGGTAGAAGGGGGGAACTGAGGCAGAACACGCTCGTGATCAAACATGCAGCACACTGTGCGTTAAAATTACACAAAGGATGATGAAATCATAGGCTATGTAACACCTCCCCACAAAGAAAAAAGAAATTTACAAAGGAAATTTCTTATTACTCTAAAACAATCTGTACATGGCATTACAGAACATGCAAATGTCTTTCCTAGTGTTACAAAACATGAGATCTCCCTAGCACGTTCAGTCATAGGTACTTGCCAGTATCCCTTTAACAAATCAAACTTACTTATGTACCTAGCCTTTCCGATCTTGTCTATGCAATCTTCCACGCGAGGGAGAGGGTAAGTGTCTGTTTTGGTTATCTGATTAACACGTCTGTAGTCGATGCAAAGCCGCTGTGACCCACCTGGCTTAGGGACCAGAGAGACGGGAGAACTCCACTCGCTCTGACAGGGCTCAATCATCTTGTGGTACAACAGGTAGCCAAGCTCCTTCTGGATGAGAGGAACTTTCACTGGGTTCACACGGTAAGGAGGCAATTTAATTGGCTTTGCGTCTCCAACATCGACATCATGCATCAACACAGTGGTTCTTCCTGAAATAGCACGGAACACTTGCGGGTACTCCTGCAGTAATGCCGAAAACTCCTGCCTTTCCTTGGGAGGTAGATGAGAAAGCTTAGTCTGGAGATCATTCATGATATCAGGATTCTTCGCCAAACTATCACTCAGGCTCATACTGCATGGGAGAGCTTCACTTGCAGACTCGGGTGGAACAGCTACAGTGCAGACTGGATTATTTTCGTCCCGCCTGTGATATAACTTTAGCATGTTGATGTGACATAGTTGCTTGTTCTTTCTACGATCTGGTGTGGCGATGACATAGTTGACATCACTGAGTTTCTTCTCCACGAAATAAGGACCACTAAACTTGGCTTGAAGAGGTTGCCCATGAACTGGTAGCAGAATCAAACCTGATCTCCTGGCTGAAAGTGGCGTAACCTGGACTTCTTATCATACCAAGTCTTCATCTTCTCCTGAGCAGCTCCGAAATTCTCTCTCGCCAGCTGTAAAGCAGTGGACAGCCGTTCTTTGAACTTCATCACATACTCCAGCAGGTTGACGTCATCTTCCTCCGACAGCCAGCATTCCTTGAGTAACTTAAGGGGTCCTCTTACTTCATGGCCAAACAGTAGTTCAAAAGGTGAGAAGCCCAGTGATTCATTTGGAGATTCTCTTGCAGCAAACACAACGAATGGAAGACCTTTATCCCAGTCTTTCGGATGTTCCAAACAGTATTTCTTGAGCATCGATTTGAGTGTTTGATGATATCTCTCCAACGCTCCTTGGGTCTGGGGATGGTAAGCTGAAGACGTGATCTGGGTGATGCCCAACTCTTTCAGAGACTGCTTGAAAACGTTTGACATGAAATTACTTCCCCGGTCTGACTGTACCTCCTTGGGCAGACCAAACTTTGTGAAGAACCCTAGCATTTCCTTAACCACGTTCTTTGCTGAGATGTTTCTAAGTGGAATGGCTTCAGGATAACGAGTAGCCATATCAATCATGGTCAACACATAAGAAAATCATGAAGAAGTCTTAGGAAGAGGGCCCACAATATCCACCAACACACGGGTGAAAAGCGCCTCAAAAGGAGGAATGGGAACTAGAGGTGCTACCTTTTCGGTCTGATTACACTTCCCCACAACTTGACAGGTGTGACAAGACTTACAATACCAGGAAACATCCCTGAAGATACCTGGCCAGTAGAAGTGTTTCAAAATGCGTGCCACAGTCTTCCTCACTCCAAGGTGTCCTGCCAAACTGGAATCATGAGCCACTCTAATCATATCCTGCCTACAAACACGAGGGATGACAACTTGATGTACAACCTCCCATTCACAGTCGGCTGATGCTGTTGGGGGTCTCCACTTCCTCATAAGTACTCCTGACTTTACATAATAACAAGTAGAAGCACCGGCTAACTCTTCTTCACCGTAAGCAGAGATAGCTAGACCTTTCAACTCAGGGTCAGCAACCTGCAACTCAACCAACTCTTGACGAAACAAATTATCAACACTACGGGGTACTGCCTCATCTGGTGAGTGGTCCAATTAGCAAGAAAAGTGTCAGCTAGGATAACATCATCATCATCATTATCCTCTAAATCACCAGTAACTTTAGACTTAGCCCTAGTGACAGCACATGCAGGGAACACATCAGGGACATCACAAT
>NW_027645393.1:0-17691 GCF_032717465.1 Coenobita brevimanus | reverse complement strand
AGGATTATTGTGGGTAAGATTGAAAGTTGGAATACAAATGTGGGCGATTGTGTGCGTGTATACGCCAATGGACGATCGTGCAAGAAGCAGAGTAAGAGAAGAGTTCTGGACAAATGTGGAAGTGTGCATGGAAAGATTTGGAAGGAATGAGAGAGTGCTTTTTTGAGTGTTGATATGAATGGTAAAGTAGGGAATGTGAAGGTGGATGGAATAGTTGGTGAGTGGGTTGTGCCTGCCGAGATAGATGAGAGTGGGAGTGCGTTAGTGGACATTTGTGCTGGGAGGGGGCTGAGTGATAGCTAATACCCTCCTCAGGCATAAAATGATCCACAGGTATACATGGCGAGTGATGAAGAATTAGGTGGTGAACTGCATGAAAGGAAGGCAGTGATTGATTATGTGTGTGCGGATGAAAGGATGCGAAGATGTGTAATGGATGCAAGAGCTTATAGAGGTTGGAGGAGTGGACTCTCCTGACCACTACTTGGTGGTGGCCACAATCAAGATCCAAATAAGATGGAGAAATAGAAGAATGGAAGGACGGTTAGAAGGAGTATTTACAAGGAGAGTGAAAAGGTTAGAAGAGGATGAGAAAAAGGTAGAATATATGAGAGAAGTGGAGGAACGATTGGGTAAAATATGAATTGGAGAGCGGATGGGGGGACATTGGAAGGTGTGTGTAGGATATTTTACAAGAAGAAATATGTGCAGCATGTCATGTGGTGTGTGGGATGAAGAGAGAAGACGGAGAGGGATGCAAGGAACGGTGTGGTGGAATGAAGAGGTGAGACAGGCTGTGGAACAGTTAAAGAAGAAAGCATACAATGAATGGATGAGAAATAGGGGGCAGTAGAAGAAGTTGAGGGCGTGGAAGAGAGAGTTATATGTAGAAAAGAAGGAGAGAGAATTAAAAAAGATTAGTAAGAGAGAGTAAGAAGAGAGTGGATGAGGAATTTGGAAGGAATTTGAGTGTAAAGTGGAGGGACTGTAAGAAAATGTTCTGGAAAGAGGTGAAGAGAGTAAGACAGAATTGGAAGCAAGTTGGCAGGGGAGTGAAAGATAAAAATGGTAGATTAGTAGTGGAGAAGGGAGAGAAAGTGAGCAGATGGAGAGAACACTTTAAGGAATTTTTAAACATAGAGGATGGAAGTGATGCGAGTATAAGTGGCTGAGGAATGGCTGGGAGGAAGGAGGGAGGTGAGAAGACAGGAAGAAATCAGTAGGACAGAAGTTGTGGAAACAATGAAGAAAGTTAAATTGGGGAAAGTCCCAGGAACTGATGGAGTGTGTGGTGAAATGTTGAAGCATGGGGGAGAGAGAGTAGTAGAACGGATGTGGAAGATGTGCAGAATTGGCCTGAGAGGAAAGGTAGAGTTCCGGAGGATTTGGAAGTCGGGTATAATTATTCCCACTTGTACAAAGGAAAAGGGGAAAAAGAAGTGTGTGGTAATCATAGGGGCATTTGTCTTAGTATAATAGGAAAAGTGTATGGTAGGATACTTATTGACAGAGTTAGGGAAATAACAGAGGAATTAGTTGGAGAAGAACAGGGAGGAGCTTTAGGAAGGGAAGAGGTTGTGTGGATCAGATGCTCATTCTGTAGATCTTTAGTGGAAAAGTTACTAGAGAAGGGAATGAAGTTGTATGCGGCTTTCATGGATTTGGAGAAAGCATATGACAGGGTGGATAGACAAGGATTGTGGAAAGTATTAAGAATATATGGAGTAGATGGGAAGTTGCTGAATGCTGTGAGGAGTATGTATGATGGTGCTAAGGTTGCAGTGCGTGTGGATGGTGAACTGAGTGAATTTTTCTCTTTGAAGAAAGGTTGGTTTGAAACAGGGATGTGTCATGTCTCCATGGTTGTTCAATCTGTACATGGATGGGGTAATAGAGAGGTACAAGGTAGGGTAGTGGATGTTGGAGTGGCCCTGATAAGAGAGGGTAGTGTTTGGAAACTCCCTGTACTGTTGTTTGCAGATGATACTGTGTTGTTGGGTGAAGACGAAGGGGAGCTGCAAGGCTTGGTGGATGAGTTTGGGAGAGTATGTATGAAACGGAATCTAAAAGGTGAATGTAGGGAACGAGTAAAGTGATGGTCTTTGAGAGATGTGAAGTCAGTGAATGAACAGTGAGGTTGGATGATGAGGAATTGGAAAATGTGAGTACGTTTAGAAATACTTGGGGAGTGTGATGAGTAAGGATGGAGGTTTTGAGGGTGAAGTGCTTGAAAGGGTACAGCAGGGAAGAAAGGTTGCTGGTTTCCTTGAAAACAGTGATAAGAAGCTGGGAAGTGAGCATGGATGTGAAAAAGTTACTACATGACGGTATTGTGATGCCAACTTCAACGTATGGAAGTGAAGCTTGGACGTTGTTGGAAGGACACAAGTCAAGAGTGAGAGCAGTGGAAATGAGTTATTTAAGAGGAGCCTGTGGAGTCACATGGAAGTGACAGGCTGACAAATGAGGATATAAAGGAGCGTTGTGTGTGGATGTGGATGTGATAGGAAGCGTTAGGAGGATTTAACTGAGGTGGTTTGACCATGTGGAGAGGATGGAGGGTGAAAGACTGACGAAGAGAGTGTGGTGAGTGAGGTGGAGGGGGAGAGGGAGGGGGAGGCCGAGGATGAGATGGAGGGATGGGGTGGAGAGGTATATGAGAGAGGGGGTGTGAGTTGGGAGCAGGGCAGTGAAATGGCGGGGGACAGGGCGACATGGAGGCGGTTTGTTTGTGGCCGCCCCGAACGGGACTGAGGCGTCTGGCAATAGATCCTCCAGCAGCCTGTTCGCATGACGTTTGGAATGCCGACGGATCTCAAGAGTATCACCTCCGATACCTTTAGAGGTTTCATCGCTCTGTCTCAGGTGTTCCCTTATAGGATCAATGAGACGAAGATGAGAGAGAGAGAGAGAGAGAGAGAGAGAGAGAGAGAGAGAGAGAGAGAGAAGAATAGGAATAAACTCGTCTGGCGATAACAGTAATAAAATATATATAATGCGTCATTGGAGTGGGGGTTGCGACATCACTTTCAAATTCATTCCTACTACTTCCAGGCGATTTTATTAAACTTAGAGACTTTCATGATCATTTACTCAGGTGTTCGCTCACTAGACCAGCG
Organism: Coenobita brevimanus; assembly: GCF_032717465.1. Taxonomy (NCBI): domain Eukaryota; kingdom Metazoa; phylum Arthropoda; class Malacostraca; order Decapoda; family Coenobitidae; genus Coenobita; species Coenobita brevimanus. The sequence goes on along the minus strand of NW_027645393.1, from coordinate 14,572 downwards.
TTTCTTAACCTTTTCCGACCTCAGCACCCCGTGTGGTGAAGTCTCACAGTCCAGCACCCCCATACATCTGGTTACTGGAACTACAGTTGCAACACAACTACAAGGGTAAAGTTAAGTGAAGTACTACTTGACATTTATTTCATACGTTCTCCAAAAATAAAACATCAAGGATGCCAATACTAGGCAAAACCAATAAGAAAAAAAATAATAATGCAGCATTATCCAGCACCCCCTAAAACTTATTTCAGCATCCCCTGGGGGAGCTAGCACCCCAGGTTAAGAGACACTGCACTAGACTAACACTCTGACTCCTATGACTCACTGTCAGCTGAATAAAATCGTCTGGTGTTACGTGGAATAAGATTTTGGAGTTATTTTGGTCAGGAGAAAGTTAACTGTGGCAGTACTAGCGCTCTCAGGCCCGTATCGTAAGAGGCTTCAGGATTTGAATGAAACTGCACAGAAGTCAAGATTAAATAAATAAAATACGTCAAAGAATTACGGGCATTAAGTACTGTGAAGATCAAACTTTGACACTTTTTTCATCCAGCTGTGGTGATGGAAAGTGTTAACATGATAGATTTTTTTTTACCCAATAGCAATATGAAGTACATAACAAAAGAGCATGGTATGGAAGGAATCTTTGAGTTCAGAGAGAAGTTTTATATATGGAAGGCACGGCACAATGCTGGCAGGTGTCTGTCGGCGAATTTTTGTTGATGATTGTACAGACAAATAATTTCTTTCCCTTCTGGTGATCTAATGGTGCCTGGTGGTCTAGTGGTTAAATGGCCAAGCTGGGGTGACGGCTTTGCGTAGGTTCGATCTCAAAGAGACAAATGAGAAATCGATCTTGTAATAAATACCATCAAAGGAAGTGAGAAGTTGGCGGATTTGAAATGGGATGAGTAGCAGGTGATGATGAGGGGTGGGAGGTCGGGGGGGATTTGTAGTTTATTACAGCCTTGGACGGTCTATTTTTTCACTTCATTGACACATGCCACTTACCTGTCAGGTGTTCTTCTTAGCGAACTGCAGCGGTTATCTGCCTGACGACGACCTGGGAATGGGCGGGTGGAAGCTGTTGATGAATGACGAGGAACTGCTTGTAACAGCCAGCCACACTTCACTGTCAGTTGATTTCCATTTCTTTCACAACGTTACGTCTCGGTACGCTGATGATTTTTGAAAAAGATCTGTGGTGCTGGAGTGGATGCCTTCATGTGGTGGCACCGGCATAACCGAGTGGTGGAGATGCCTGGTTGTACAAAGGTCGATAACTCTCCCCTCTTCCATCCTTCGAAGGGAGTGTTGTGGACCGCAGAAGAGAGCCTGCATCAACCTGCAGTCCACTGAGCTCACACTAAGATGGACCTGAGGATACAGCTACTAACTGGCTACTTTAAAATCTTTGTACCTTATGTGAAGTGCTTGTACAGTACAAAGAAAAATGTCCAAAATATCTGTGCAATTGATTTGGCCTTTGAGGTAAAAGAAGGATTCCGGGGACTTGAATGGTGAGTGATGAGTGTCTGGCTCATTTCACGCAGCATGCCACTGATAGTCCTTCTTTTTTCACGTTTCCTCCTTCCTTGCTTTGCTATCCTTATCTTCGACTCACTGAACTAGATATCATAAGCACAGTCCTTTTAGTAACAAACAGTCCCGAAAGGGTCATTAGTTTTGTTGCTGTTTTGTTCCATTGTACTCCGCTGACCCTATCTCACCCCATCCTTAGGTAGGAAAAGGGATAAGTTGATGGTGATGATGATGGTGATTTACAGCTTATAAATATCAATTACTTGATTTTATTTAAATAAAGAACAAGATGACGAGATGAGATTCGGGATTGCTTTGGACAGGATGATACAAGCTAACTGCCAATAAATCGGATTATGAAAAGATGAGAGAAGCCTTTGCCCTGTCGTGGAGTGACTCAGATGATGATGATGATGATGATGATGTGGAGGAGGAGGAGGGGGAGGATGGCATGTGGTTAGGCCTAAGGCCTTCACTCGAATGACTAATTTTGTGTCTGTTTCTTGTTACTTTCAGACTTTTGTAAAGCTAAGGAAAGGCGTTTCAGAAGAAATTAGATATAGCCATCATTAGCCCCCTTGACTGCAAGAAATCTCCCAGAAGCTGAATTTAATCGATTGTAGATGAAATAGGCTGTAGTTTTTGTGACCCCAGGTTCATGTAGATATAAACCCAGTAGGTTAAAGAAGGAAAAAAAGGAGACATTATTAAGCTATATAAATGCATCAGAGGCAAAGATAAATAGACATAAATGTATAGTAATACTTTTATTACTTACCCAGTGATAGCCGAGAGCTGTAATAAAATGATATAGTGAAATGTAACCAGAGCCTACTAGAAAAATATGATTGCAGTAATGCCGGCAATACTATATGAAAGCAGTATAATAAATATGACAGAGACAGAGCTACATACGTTACCAAGAATAGAAGAATGGAGTGTACAGACAGCTACTGAGAGCAACAAAAATGGATACCAGTATGTATACTGAGAGGTGAAATAGGAGCTTCATTGATGAAGTCTAGAATAATAAATGGGAGGTTACAATAAATGAAAAATTAAAAGAAGGTGAAAATGAATTACTAAAGGAGATTTTATGAGAAATGAATGAGGATGTTAATAAGTGGATGAGGATTACTAAAGCATACATGCATGATATAAAACTAAAACAGGTGGAGTGAAGTAGAATGGGAAAAAAAGAAATTAAAACAGGGAAGAGGGATGAAGAAAACTGGAGACAAAAAGTTAGTAGTAAGTCGAGTTTAGAAAGGTATGAGATGAAAAAAAAAAAAAAAACATATATGACAGAAGACCATCATTAAACATATTGTATAAGGCTAGAAGTGGGACCTTACCATTAAGTGACATGAAAAGACATACTGATGGGGAAGTAGCCTGCAAGTTATGTGGACATGAATATTAAGATGTAAAATATTTCATGTTAAAATGCGAGTGTGGATAGTGAGCTGAGTGAGTTCTTTGATATCAGTGTGGGACTGAAACAGGGTTGTGTGATGTCTCCATGGCTGTTTAATATATACATGGATGGGGTTGTAAAGAAGGTGCAAGGTAGGGCAGTGGATGTGGGGCTGGCTCTAATGAATGAGGGTGAGATTTGGAAGATTCTGGTGGTGTTGTTTGCTGATGATACAGGATTGTTGGGTGAAGATGAATGGGAGTTGCAAGGTTTGGTGAATGAATATGGGACAGTGTGTAGGAAGAGGAATCTAAAAGTTAACGTAAACAAGAGTAAAGTTGCGGTGTTTGAGAGGAATGAAGTCACAGAATGCACGGTGAGGTTCTATTACGAGTATATGGATAATGTGAGTGCATTAAATTAATTGGGTAGTTGTATGAGTGAGGATGGAACATTGAGTGATGAAGTGCGTGAAATAGTACAACAGGGAAGGAAGGTTATTGGTTCACTGAAAGCAGTGATGAGAAATTAGGGAGGTGAGTATGGAAGTTACAGTCACTGCATGGTAGTATTAATGATCCCTACCCTGACGTATGGAGGCGAGGCATGGACCTTGCAAGAGGGGAAAAAGTCAAGAGTGAGAGCAGTCGAAATGAGCTACTTGAGAGGAGCATGTGGAGTGACATGGAGGGACATGTTGACGAGTAAAGTAGTGAAAGAATGTTGTGGGGTGGATGTGGATGTGGTTGAGATGATGATTAGGAGAAATACACAGGTGGTTTGGACATGTAGAGAGAATGGAGAATGAAAGACTGACTAAGAGGGTGTATGTAGGTGAGGTGGAGGGAGGGAGAGGGAGGGGAAGACCGAGGATGAGGTGGATAGATGGAGTTGAGAAGTATATGAGGGAGGGGGGAGAGAGTTGGGGGGAGGGTAGTCAAATGGTGGGTGACAGAGAGACTTGGAGGCGTTTTGTCTGCGGGCACCCTTTGCGGGATTAGGGCGTGGGGCTATAGATAGATAGATATAGAAAATGTCCAAAAATTATTAATGAAAGGATATAAGCAGTAGAACTAAAACAACCGTATAATGAAGGGGAGATAGAGGTAACTGGCCAATATTTATTTCAGAAAGAAAATCTGGAAGAGAAGAAGGAAGTCCTATATAACATCTGGAAAAAAACAAAATGAGAAAAAATTATTAGAGAAACAAATCAGAAGACAAAAATGAATAAGGTTAAGAAGAGAGGTACAGTATTTATTATTTTATTGCCGTTTATTTGGCGGGCAATCTTACAATATCCAGTAGTTTTGTGCTATCATATACCGTAGTGTATGCCTGTATTTTTTTTTTTTTTTTTTATGTGCGACTGAATATTACCGAATTTTGCTCAACATACTGAAAGGTGGATTTCATTTTCCAACTTCCCAACTGGATGCTGGGTTGGGTTAGGTTAGGCGGGGTTGGGTTAGGTTAGGGTAGATGAAATTATTAGGTACAGTTAAGCTAGGTTAGGTTAGGTTTAGGTAAACACTTAGACTAGGCTCAAGATTGTCGTGGTCATATTATGGTTATTATTCATTTCCACAGAAAATGAGACCTTAAAACACTCAAATGAACTAAAAAAAAAAAAACCTTATCAAATGGAAGAAAAAAATTAACAAAAAATTATTAAATGGAAATAAATGATATTTATACAAAAATAAAGAACTATAGACAATAACAAAAACAATGTAAGAATGAGAGAGAGAGAGAGAGAGAGAGAGAGAGAGAGAGAGAGAGAGAGAGAGAAGTCGACATGTACTGGCAGCATTTTCATGCCCAATTTAAAAAAAGAAAAAAAAATCAGTCACTACTTAACCTCAAGGAAGTCAATCACTGTGTTAAGAAGCGAGATTTGCCATTTAGGTAACCAAGATGGTTCTCGACGTTTCCCGTACCGTAGCTCCGGTACAAGGCAAAGTTGCCGAAGTTTGCCTGCTGTTTGTAGGCGTAATTGTTTCGCCAAGTTATGTATTAATTTTTGTACTTTTTCTCCATAATGTTTTAGTTCTGTCATTAATTGTTAACTTATATGATTTAATTAAAGTCTGGATGCTAAACAAGTTAACAGTGTTATGTAAGAAAACTCTGGCATGTTTTTTATATCTTCGAGTTGGAAAATGTTGTTCTCGTTGAATGTAGATCATTCTAGTACAATGCAAGCTTATCTAAGGATGGGGAAGAGATTAGTTCAAGGTCAGTCAGTTTCCAGTTCGGTTTGAGTATCGGTGCAGTGTCAGTGTAGTTTGTATAATTTCTGTAGTCTACTTGTGAAAACAGTGAAGTGTTGTTGGCAAATAGTGAAGAGTTTTTGAATTTGAAATCCGTATATCATCAGAACGTGTGAAAATAGTGAAGTGTCGTCAAACATTAAGTGTAGTTGCAGTTAGTAAATTTTGTATAGTTTCAGTGCTTGTGAGAATAGGTAGAAGTTGGAAAGCATTAAGTGCAATTCTTTGAAAAATAAAGACAGTGAACTTAAGAAGCCGGTGTTTATTTATGATGCCTGTGCTGATCTTGTGTGCTGGCCACCTAAAGACTGACCATAAGAAGAACAACTCACAGAGGCATTGTCCTTCCTGTACTGTACTACTGCTGTTGGAGCCTGTGGCGGTGTGGGATGGGAACGGAACGCTGGTGTCAGGAGTGGGATAATTTAAGTGCTGCAATGAGTTTAACCTTCAACATGGAAGCAGGAGGTGTGCAGACAAGGTCTCGAGTGGAACAGGAGGAGGAAATGTCCCTGGCGACAACTGTGAAGCTATTACAGACACAAAATGAAGGGCACGAAGAACTCAAAGAACAATTACATGTACTGAATGAAGGACAGAAAGATTTTAAAGGACAATTACAGGCACAAACTAAACTCAAAGAACAATTACAGGCACAAACTAAAGAACTCAAAGAACAGTTACAGGCCACAAAGTGTACAATTGAAGCCACAGAGTGAACAGCTAGAGGCACAAGGTGAAGAACAAAAAGAACAAGGTGAACAAATTCAAGAGGCATCACAGGAGCAACAGAGTGAAGTACAACTGAGGATGCAAGGACAGCTATATGTTTCCATGGGGGAAATGAAGGAAGAATAGCAACAGCTTAAGCAGGAAGTAGATGTCAGGCTAGAGCAGCAGAAATATGAAGGGGCAGTGCAGCTTGCTCCAAGCCTCAAGGGTGGTGCAATGGAAATTCTGGGCCAGATGTCAGTGAAGGAGAGGATGCAGATTTACAACCAGTGGTAGAGTGGCTGCAGCAGAGTACAGTGAGACCATCTTGGGAAGAAGTTTCCAGGTTAAGCCTTGCGACCAAGAGCTACTGGAGTCAGTGGGACCTTCTTCATTTATACAACGGGATACTAGATCGTCAGTGGGATGCACGCAGTGGCCTCAGCAAGTATTAACTGACTGGTGGTTCCGAAGATGAGGTCCAAGGTCTTGGATAGGTCACACCAACCAGATCACTAAGCGGGCACCTGGGAGGGAAGAAAACCCTAAACCTGCTGTGGCCCTGGCCGTTTCTACTGGATCGGCATGCGTCAGGATGTTGAAGAGTGGTGTCAGGCCTGTGATGTGCGTTGTGCCAGGAAGGGACCCAAGAAATGTGGTTGCGCCCCTCTTCAGCTGTACCAAGTGGGTGCACCGATGGAATGAGTCACAGTGGACATTGCTGGACCTCTGCCACTCACTGAACGAGGAAACTGGTATATATGTGTTGCCATGGACTGCTTCACAAAGTGGCTAGAACCGTATGCCATCCCCAATCAAGAGGTCGTCACTTACCTCACGTCTTGGTTGACCAGTTTGTCTGTCATTTTGGGATGCCACAAGAGCTACCTTCAGACCAGGGTAGAAACTTCGAGTCTGCTGTGTTCTGTGAGTGCTGCAAGTTACTGGGGATCAAGAAGACCAGGACAACTAAAGCCACAGTCAGATGGGGTGGTGAAGAAATTCAACTGGACCCTGGAACAAGAACTGGCGAAGTACTGCATAGAGGGACAAAGAGAATGGGACCAGAGATTACCTGCATTGCTGATGGCATATCGGTCTGCATCCCATATGTCTACAGGCTACACCCCTGCAAAACTGACGTTGGGCCATAGAGTTACACTTACCTGGTGCCTGTTGACTTGTTAATGGGAAGACCTAGCTGGTGAAGGGCTGCCTTCAGACACCACCAGGTATGCAAAGCACCTTCAGGAAAGGCTGGCTGAGGTACATCATCAAGTGCGAAGAGCCCTTAAGTTTTCAGAAGTGATGAAGTGCAAGTATGATCCCAAGGTAAGTGAGGTGAGCTTCAAGGATGGTGACCAAGTTTGGTTATACAATCCTCAGTGAAAGAAAGGACAATCACTGAAGCTGCAAAGCCCAAGGGGCGGGCCTTACACTGTGTTGGACTGCATATCAGACGTAACGTATCGGACTAGGGGAGGCAGGAAGTCTTGCCCAAAGGTGGTACACATGAATCATCTGTGGCAGTACCATGGGCCAGGACAGTACAGCTGGAACGTCTCCAAGGAATCATGCTCTCCCACAGCTGAGGATGTTGAGGAGGACCATGGAGCTGAAGTGCAAAAGGATGGTGACAGTTTCCTCAGGGAAGTGAACTGGGAAGAGGACCAAGACCTTCCTGGAGATGTGGGCTGTCTGGAGGGCCAAGGACGCCATCAGAAGTGGAATAGAAGAAGACCTGATAAGTTGAAGGATTATTTAAGTATAATTAGATGTTTCATTAGGATTAAGATTTATAACTGTATATATTGCGTAGTTTTGTTGGGATGACAAAGAACTAGGGAGGGTGTACTGTTCAGAAGCGAGATTTACCAGTTAGTTAGCTGAAATGGTTCTCGACATTTCCTGTACTGTAGCTCCAGTACAAGGCAGAGTTGCTAGTTTGCCTGATGTTTGTGAACGTAGTTGTTTCATGAGTTATGTATTAATTTTCATACGTTTTTTCTCTATAATGTTTTATTAATCTGACTGCTTGTTAAATTTTGTAATTTAATTAAAATTTGTATGCTATATAGTTTTCAGTGTTATGTAATGTAAGAAAACTCTGGCATGTTTTGTATATCTTCGAGTTGGCAACTGTTGTTCTCATTGAATGTAGATCATTCTAGTACGATGCATGCTCATAAATGGATGGGGAAGAGATTAGTTCAAGTTCAGTTGGTTTTCAGTTCAGTTTGACTGATGGTGCAGTGTCAGTGTAGTTTGTATAATTTCGGTACTGGTACTTGTGAAAACAGTGAAGTGTTGTTGGCAAAATAGTGAAGAGTAATTGAAGTCTGTATATCATTGGAACTTGTGAAAATAGTGAAGTGTCGTCAAGCATTAAGTGTAATTGCAGTTATTAAAAGAGTTTATATAGCTCCAGTCCTCATAAAAATAGTGGAAGTGAAATTGGAAAGTGAAATACTTGCACGGAGAGGTAAGCCGGACACCACCACCCCCAGAAAGAAAGTACGAGGGCACGATACCAACCCCACCAGGAGATGACAGGGAGGCTGGCTTGCCTGTCATACCTTCAAACAAGAGAGTGTTATCTCCCTCGCGATCCGACACCCCACTTCTCTCCGCAGCCAGACCACCCGGCAGTGTACAGGAATAGTCCACCACACTCCAGCAGAGGGAATGCTTGCCAGAATCAAGGTGGGACTTGTAGTGACAAGATCCCAAACAGACCCTTGGAGCCCGAGTCCCCTGTATTCAGCCTCCTTTTTGATAGAGGACTCAGGAGGAGCCTTAAAGGGCTGCTATTTCCCCCTAGAAGCAGCAGCACAGTATCGCCCACCTTGGATACTGTGGGTGGAAGGACCATCGGTGCGCCACCCTCTGCCAACCCCTTTGGGAGGGCAGCTTCGTCGGCATGTCCACTGAACAATGACGCCACGTCAGCCACGGCCCCAAGGAGGAAGGAAGCGAACCTGGGGTACTCTCTAACAGAGGTACCACATGGGACGAGGTGCATCACTGTTCCCCAGTGCTGTCTCTGGGAAAGAAGTCCCAGATCTGTACCGGAGAACAGCCTCCGTTGGAGCTGTGACAATAGCTGAGGCAACCCCAACGCCCTCCACTCTGATAATGCGCCAAAATCACAGGAAAAGTTTGACCTGAACTTTCTACCCCACTTTGGATATTTCCCACTCCTCCCCTATTGGCCGCATGAGAACAGCATCTGTGAGCATAGCCACCGCACTCTGCTCAATCAAGTGCAGACCCTGACTCCAAGCCACACAAAACAACGATTGGCCCGCACATCAAGTTAATACAGTAGGGCATGAACACCTGCCCACATGAGGACGGCATCACACTGCACGAGGCGGGTATTCGGCGAACACGCCTCTGCACCTCCCCCTCCAAACAGCTCATTTACAAGCCCCTGCCAACCCCACCTCCTCTGACCCCCTGCACCACCTTAAGCAAAAGCTTCATCTGCAAGCCACACAAGACCTAGCCCCTGATGCTGCATCTACCAGCCCTTACAAACCCAGCAATCTTGTCATGGTTGCCACCCTACCCACCCCCCCCAAGCATGCCCCCGCTATACTAGCCCCTATGAAATAGTGTGTCCCTAACCCTTACCAAGTCATTATCAAACATCACCCCACCACCCGCACCTACAGAAACCGATGTGCGTCGCTAAACACCCCACCTCATCCAACCCCAGCCACTGCCAACCCCCACCCCCACCACCCTCCCAATGCCGGCGGGCTCCTGCGCCTGCTACACCTCTCCCCCTCCTTCTCCTCCACCAACACTCCCATCACATCTGACGCCCCCACCCCAGCCACCACTCCACTGCCTCTCACACCTGGTTCCCCAACATCTTCCCTCTCCCCACCTTCAACTCCCACCCCACCACCTCACACCTCTCCCACCACATCCTCACCTCCCTCGTCCCCTCTGACCACCACCGCCTACCAACCTCCCAGCCCCCCCCCCCCAACCACCCACATCACACCTAGCCATCCCCCCGTCACCACAGCCATGCACTTTACACCACCCACACACCCCTCACTGTCTGCATGCCCATCCCCCCACCCACCACTCACCACCCATGCCCGTACCCACCACCACCCGCACCTGGGTCAAATACCTGTCAACCCACTCACCTGCTTCCACCCCCAGTACACCCTCCCCGCCCTCCCACCCCCATCCCTAACATCGTCACCCTCACCTCTACACACTGCCCCCCCTCAGCTAATAACTCAGTTCCCCGCCCCGCTAAGCTGATTTACCCGAGATGTCCTCATAAAAGCACGACCATACCCTCCCTCACCAGTCTCTAGCCCGATTTCATCTCGCATGCCCCTACACCTCCACCGGACATGAAAATCACAGCTGTGTTTTGGACCCCATACCTAGGGCACAGACGTCGCATCCAGGGCACCCACCAACTCCATCAGCATGCACCTGACCCGTCATCCCATATGATCTATTGCTCCCCGTATCTCCAGCTCAATCCACGAACCACCTACTGGGGAAATTTCCTCCACCACCTTACCCCCTCACACCAACTCCAAGTACGTTCCAACTCTAGTCAAGGGGACATGACTTTCACCCCCCCTTGGTGAGGTGAAATACCCACGCAGAGAGGTAAGCCGGACACCACAGCCCCATTAGGAGAGCATGGGGGGCAATACCCACCTCACCAGGAGATGACAAGGAGGCTGGCTCACCTGTCATACCTTCCAGGCAAGAGCGTCTTACCTCCCTCACAGCACGAAGGTCCTCTTCTCCACAGCCAGACCACCTGGCATGTACAGGAAAAGTACACTACATATCGGCACAGTATCACCCATGAAGGCACAGCAGGTGGAGGACACCGTTGGTTAGCCACCCTCTGCCAACCCCCCCTTCAGGAGCTGGCAAGTCGGCGTGTCCACCAGACGACCCTCGTTGGCAGCCCCCAAGGAGGAAAGGCGGGCCCCTGGGTGCTTTCTCTAACAGAGGTACCACATGGGATGAGTTATCGCCGTCCCCCACTGCTGTCTCCAGGACAGGAGTCCCAGACCCTATGGCTGAAGAGCAGCCTCCGTCGAAGCTAGGCCACAGCTGGGCGAATCCATCAGGCGCCTCCTCCCCGCCACCAAGACTACGGCTGGAGAGCAGCCTCTGTTGGAGCTGTGGCAATAGCCGGGTGTATCCATTGGGCGCGGCTTCTTCCCACCGCCAAGACTACGGCCGCAGTGCAGCCTCCCGCTGAGGCTAAGGCAATAGCCAGGAATATCCATCAGGCACCTTCTCCCTGCCGCCAGGGTCTGTAGTGCCTAGAGCGCCACCCCTGACTCCTCGTGCCCTCCTGTTCTCCGTTGGAGCCCAGGCAGTGCCCAACAGGGCTGCCTGACAGAGGGAGAGTCCGTTGGATCTTCCACTCACCAGCCCAGACCAGAGTTCCGGTGGGGCCTCTCCACCCCGCCAAGTAGGAGAGTCAATCCCTGGCCGCTCTCCCTCCAGGCTCCTGCAGAGGAAGAGTACCTCTTGCCCCAACCACCACTCCAGGTGGCAGAGTAAGGTGACCCTCTCCCCGCCCCTCTAAATGAGAGGGCAGTTTCCGCTCCTTTTCAGGGACCCCACCAGAGACCAGGCAGGCGTGACGTCTCCGAGGCCCTGTGTCCTGTCTTTGCAGCCTCATGTGTTGTCGGACTCCTCGGGACGAGAGGCCGCTGCTCAGCCCTGTCCGCCTCCTCCCGACGGTGAGACCCACAGCCTCCGGAGACAGCAGGCCTCCCTCGGTGACTGTTACAGTAGCCGAGGCTCCCTGAGCAATGGCAGCAGTAGACCCTCCCTGATGCCGCCCATGTAGAACGAGGCAGCAGTCCACCCTGAGTGCTGCCCTCTTCAAGCCCGACCCCAGCCCTGGGCCTCCCCAGGTCCTCTTCCATGACCCCGACGATGACTAAGGGCCAGCATTGAGCAGCGCGTCTCCTGGCCCTCTTCGGTCCTAGGCCGGAGAGCCCTGCCTCCTGCTGGGCTGTAGCAGCTAGGGAGCCACCCAACAGGGTTAGTGGCAACCTCACAGACCACCCTCCTCTGTACTACTTGCTGGGCGACCCACCTCCCATGCCCGGCCGCCATCTGAAGCTCCCGGCATAGGCCCTCCCGCCCTGTGGGCCGTGTCCTCCACTCCACCAGGATCATGAGTACTAGACCCTATGATTGTACACTTCCCAGTGACGTTGGACCCCTTCCCTCAATGGACCAACCCCTGTGACTCCTCCCCTGTATCCGTGGTGCCTCTCCCCAGTGTTGCCCGACCCTCCCCAGTGCTCTATCCCCCCCGACAGCCGCGGTGTTACCCCCCCCCTCAGTGTGCCATAGTGAACACGCACGAAGTGTTCAACACCCACCCATGGGTCGATTCCCCTACAGTGACAACCCTCCCCCAGTGTCGCCCCCACAGGACAACATACGGTACGTCAGTGTAACCCTCTCCCAGTGTGCTCTCACTCCCCTCCCCAGGCCCCAGTCTCCGTCCCCATTGAATAGACTCACCCTAGACTCACTAATAGACCCACCCTAGACTCACTATAGTCTGACAAATCTAAACATAGGGTTTTGGTGGAGTCTGCCTCTGCCTACACTATTGCCATGTTTCCTAACTCTACGATGTATAACGCCTGTGGTTTGTGTAGTAGGAATGATACATAAACATAACTCATACTAATATAACTGTAATGAAAGTGCTGACATGTATCAAGGAGGAAGAATAAAACTATTCTGCATACTATATTATACGATAATAGAGAAACGTGGCATAAAAATTTGGTAGTGTTGCTCTAAAAATATTCTGAGTATTATTTACTTCCCCAACACTTCTAACATTGCTAATTAATTTAGCAAGTATAGTACAAGAAAATTTGAAGGGATAAAAAAAAAAAGAAGTGGGGAAGAGGCGATCCTTTCATAATTAAAATAAATATATCAAACAGCTCTGGGGTGGCAGCACTCACGCGACACGTGAGAGAGAGAGAGAGAGAGAGAGAGAGAGAGAGAGAGATAATAATAATAAAAATAAAACTTTATTTCCACTAAACAGTGGGTATTCTTATACATTATACAGTAGTACAGCATACAGTATGAAAGTTCTATACACAATATAATACGAGTTGATACATATGGTGGAGAATAGTGACAGAGAGGTAAATGGTTTAAAAGGTGTGGGGACACTTAGGTTAAAAATAGATCAATTAAGGGATTTAGGAACGAAGGCAGTGGGAAGGATTAAGACAGATGGGATTGTAAGATTAGGGAGTTTGAGCAATAGAGTAGAATGTTTCCCAGTGCACCTGGGAAGAGGAGGAGGAGGAGGAGGAGGAGAGAGAGAGAGAGAGAGAGAGAGAGAGAGAGAGAGAGAGAGAGAGAGAACATAAGAACATAATAAGAGAGTATAACTGCAGTAGGCCGGTTGGCCCAAGCTAGGCAGCTCAAAGAAGAGTAACTGAACTACTAGAATGAGAGAAGGATAGCAAGAAAGAAGGCTCTCCTCCGCCCTCCAAGCCCTCCAGCCGAAGCCGGCAGGGAAAAAGTCAGAAAGAACACCACGCCGTATAGAAAAACTGGCGTGGACATTTCCAAGAAAGTGTGAAAGGAGAATAGAGACTATCATAGTGTAACCTGAAAAGAAAAATTTTTTGAATTAGTATTGGTTATAAGATTTTCTTTATTCTATATCCACCCCTTATTTGTCATATGCTTATCTAGCCTATGCTTGAAACTCTCAATGGAAGGAGCAACAACTATATTACTAGGTAGCTTATTCCATTCGTCTGCTACTCTATTACCAAACCAATTTCTACCGATTTCCTTACTGAAACGGAATTTTTCTAGTTTTAAACCATTATTTCTAGTTCTATCCTGTATGCTCACTTTAAGTACCTTGCTAATATCTCCCTTATTTATACCATTCATCCACTTAAACACCTCAATTATGTCTCCCCTTACTCTCTACGCCTCTCTAGCGAATGCAGACTTAGTCTTTTCGGTCTGTCTTCATGCGACAGGTTCCGGACGTCATGTATCATTTTTATCATTCTTCTCTGTACATTTTCTAACGAATTAATATCCATTCTATAGTAAGGACACCAAAATTGTACTGCGTAGTCTAAATGTGGCCTTACTATAATGCTAGATAAAGTTTTAGTATTACTTTAGATGATCTATTGCTCACGCTTCTCGAAATAAATCCTGGGACCCTATTTGCTTTATTTCTCGCATTGTGCACTGTTGCCTTGGTTTAAGGTCGTTACTAATCATAACTCCTAGATCTCTCTCGCATTCCGAGAGAGAGAGAGAGAGAGAGAGAGAGAGAGAGAGAGAGAGAGAGAGAGAGTCAAGCAGTTTACAGGCACAGTAGGTTACATTTCCGTTTGCTCTCAATAAAATAGCATAACAATTATCAACGGCTAATTATTATACAGGTGTTGATGGTGGGGGTCTATATTTATAGGAGGTGTTGGTGGTGGAGGTATAGCGGGTGTTGTTGATGGGGGTGTTGTTGGGGGTAGGGGTATAGGGGGTGTTGGTGGCAGGGGTATAGGGGGTATTAGAAAAACGGAGATCACAAGAGGGAAGCAGT
>NW_027645392.1:0-4995 GCF_032717465.1 Coenobita brevimanus | reverse complement strand
GTCAAGGTCATCGCTGGTGGAGAGGTCAGCTCGGAAACGTGGCAACAGTGCAGAGAAGGGCTGACTCCACCAAAACCCTACGTTTAGATTTGTCAGACTATAATACCAACCTGAGGAGTAGACTGTAGCACCAGTCGAGCAGGGCAGTACTCCCGAGGTGGATGGAAAGCTGATGACAGGGAGTGCTGGAGCTCCCGTTTCATCCCAGCCCTCAGGACCCAGTTCCTGACCATCCCCCTTTGCTGAACTTTTTCAGTGTCTCAGTTACACAGAGAGTAGGCCAGCATGCTCTCCAGTACAAATTTCTCTAACTATCTTCACCAAACTACATGCAATTGCACACACTACACTTTCTATTCAAAATTCAACAAAAATGTCATCGATTAATCAAGCCTCCCGGAGTCCCCAGGGGGAGACCATAAATGCCCCCGCCATCTGCCCCCTCTCCCGGGTGACGACTCGGGGTGCCTGGAACCACTGTCTGACTTTCTTCTTCTTCATTTCTGCAACATTCCGCGGCCTTTCATCTAACTTTCGCTCTGTTGAGCACCACCTCTCCTCCTCTAAACCTCACCTTCTTTTTCTGACGGAGACTCAGCTGTCTGAGGCAACCGACAGCAAACCCTTTTCTGTATCCTCCTACTTTCTCTATACTCATTTCAAAGCCAAAGGTGGCTGTTGTGTATACACACATAACGACTTATCTTGCTCTCGTGTTCCTGAACTTGATTCTTCTGAATTCTCCACACTCTGGCTTCGGCTTTCCTGTCATTCTCTGACTAAATATATCTGTGCTGTTTACTTATCCCCTAATTCTACTGACTATCAAAAAATTCTTCTACTATCTTACTTCTACGATGGAACACATTCTGTCCCATTTCTCCTTTCTCTGAAATCTCCATTCTTGGAGATTCCAATGTTCTACCACCTTTGGCTCTCCTCTCCTTTCACGGATCCACCTGGTGAACAAGCCTACATCTTTTCTATCCTTAATGACCTAGAGCAGCTTGTACAGCACCCTACCCGTACGAAGTATCCCTGACCGCCTTGGAGAGAGCTCCAACATACTTGACCTCTTCCTCACAACTAATCCTTCTGCTTACTCTGTTAATCTTTTCTCTCCGTTGGGCTCCTCCGATCACAACCTTATTACCTTAACCTGTCCTATCACTCCGGTACAGTCCTGTGGACCCTCCAGGGAAACGTCGTCTGTGGCATTTTGGAGCCGCAGACTGGGAGGCCCTCAGGCAGTACTTCTTTGATTTTCCCTGAAATGATTATTGCTTCCATGGCCGTGAGCCATCTGAGTGTGCCTTGCGCATTTACGGAGGTTATTCTCTCGGGCATGGAAGCATACATTCCTTTCTCCTTGTCCTTTGACTAACGCAAGAAGCCCTTGGTTTAATCACGCCTGTTCTAATGCTGTCCACCCAACAAGGAGAAGGCCTACAAAAGGTACCGGAGCCAACCCCACCCCTGAATCACATCATCTTTACGTTTCTGCCCGGAATCGTGCTAAGTCTGTTCTTCGCTCTACTAAAAATAATTTCATCCATACCTAAATGCTCTCAACTCTCCAGCTCGAATTCTTCCCGCTCGTTCTGGCACCTTGCCAAAAATCTTTCTAACAACTTTACCTCATCATCCTTCCCTCCTCTTTTCTACTCTGATGGTTCTGTAGCTATTTCTTCTACTGATAAAGCAGATCTCTTCGCTCAGACTTTCTCCTTAATTCCACCTTAGACGATTCCGGTGTTGTTCCACCATCACTTCCCCCCTCTGAAGACTGACATTAAAATTTCTTCAGCTGATGTATTTTCTGCCAACATTGACCTCAATACTAACAAGGCATGTAAGCCAGATGGAGTCCCTCCTGTTGTCCTCAAGAACTGTGCTTCCACGCATACACCCCGCCTACGTAAACTCTTTCTCCTTGGTCTGTCAAGCTGTACCTTTCCTTCTTGCTAGAAGTTTGCTCTCATTCAGCCAGTCCCAATGAATGGTAACCACTCCCCAACCCTCCAACTATCGTCCAATTGCTTTAACATCCTGTATTTCAAAAGTTTTCGAGTCAATTCTTAATAGAAAAATTTTAAGGCATCTTTCCTATCACAACCTTCTTTCCAATCGTCGGTATGGGTTCCGTCGGGGACACTCCACTAGCAATCTTCTCACCTACCGTTCAGACTTCTGATCATCCTCCTTTCAGGACTTTGGCGAAAGCTTTGCCATTCCACTTGACGTGTCAAAGACTTTCGATTAATTCTGGCATAAATCTTTAATTTCCACACTGCCCTCTTATGGATTCTATCTATCTGTGCCTTCATCACTAGCTTCCTTTCTGGTCGTTCAGTAGTTGTTGTTGTAGACGGCCACCGTTCTTCTCCTAGATCTATCAACAGTGGTGTTCCTCAAGGGCTCTGTCCTTTCACCAACTCTCTTCCTTTTATTCATCAATGATCTTCTAAGCTGTACATGTAACCCTATCCACTCATACGCTGATGACTCCACCCCTTCCCCTTTCCATTCGGTTCCCGCAACGCCCATCTCAACAGTTACTTCATCAAACAAGGGATGAGGCTATGGCACACCTAATGTCTGACTTAGCTCGTATCTCTGACTGGGGTAAAAATAATTTGGTTGTCTTTAACCCGTACAGCGTCGCGGTGGTATATATACCACCTGAGCTCCCAGTGACTAGAGCGTCGCGGTGGTATATATACCACCTCATATTCTAACGCACCTGTAGTAAGTCTTTACATGTCGTGACAGTGTGAACGCGACCTTCTATGAACACCATTGTTTCATTCCACTGTCTCACTGTACAACCTGACCCCTCCAGGCCTCCCTTACCCCCTCCTTCTTGGCCTACCTAGACCATCACTCTGAGTTGAGTAACTTTTACGCTGTCAAGATGTCTCAAGCTCGTCGTTCCAGTCTCTCCCAAGGAAGAAATAGACAAAGCTCTAGACGATACTGTATCGTCTAAGATGAGTGAAAGTGTGGTATATGCTGATAGCGATGCATCATTAGTGGATAGTGATAGTGAGGATGAGTATTTACCTCCTAATAACGAAAGTGAAACATCAGAATCTAGTGGTACTGGCAAACGAGTAGAACTGATGAAAGATGAAATAACTTTACCAACAGTAACAGGGGTTGTTTATGTAAACATTGAATACGAAAATGTAAGCCTAGAATTGTCATAACTGCATTTTTATTTTCCCCCACCAAATATACGTAAAATCTCTGAAGTCTACGGGATGGGAATGAAAAGTAAGCATTCTTATATACGAAAAAAAAAAAGTATTTCCTTGTGGATTTGAGTGACTTGATCTGTGAAACTCATGTTTTTTTTTTTTACCTATTTATTAGTATTCCTTTATTCCAAATACCTTACTTTTCTGTTACAGTAACTTTTCTCTAATTTCTATACCTTTCATCTACATTTTATCTTACATTTTTCTGCCTACAATATATAATATATCAAGATACGTATATTTTGTGAATAGTTTAGTCTATTGTAAGTATTTTGGTATCTTAGACATGTGTAGTAAATGGATAAGGCTTACGAAAATCGTTGTTGACTAGCCGCGACCGAATTACGTAAGGGCTGTAAAACTCTATGGGGGGAAAACGTGAATTTTCGGCAATGCCCGACATGGGAAAAAAAACAATCTTCGAGTTGAAAACGAAACGTTTTCATCAATAGAAACTCATGTTTTTTCAGCATTTCTGACCCATCTAGCCAATAAATTTTTTTCCATAGTCCCGACGCTGGGGGTGTACATATAAAACCAAATCGGCCGACGCTGTACGGGTTAACTGCATCACTGAAGGCCAACTCACGGTTCTTTAACAGCTGCACCTATCAACCGTAACAACAATCTTCCACAGGACATTCAGACTACTGTGCGGTATTTACCATCCATGTCCACTTTATCCACCATCAATTACTACGCCATCCTCAATCATACACACAAACATTTCCACCCACTGCCTGATATGGACTTAAACATGAGCACAAGTATTAAGTTGACTTCACCTAATTTTGAAACTATGCAACTGATGAATGAAACAAGGAAGCCCTGGGAAGATTTGAGTTTGATTATGTTCAACCCATATTATGTGTATAGCCCAGCACCTACTGTCTTTATAATCTTCTGTATTGTATTTGCAGTAGTGCTGTTCGCAATGCACAGAATGCATGCAAAAATTGCAAATTTGGAGTCAGTATTTAGTGGTGGGGGTAGAATAAGCATCCATGCCAACCCCCCCTGTGTGAAGTGTACATATTTTGTATATAGTATTAATTTTATTTTAAAAAAGAAGAAGAAGAAGAAGAAGAATGACCCATGATATAGAAGTATACAAGTATCATTATCTCAATATGAAATATTAATAACTCTTACCATAATCTTAACTTTGAACTATTCTTTTTTGCATATATGCATTTTACTATTATACATACACATTTTACAAAATGTAATACAATAACCAATTTAACCATATTCAATTATGTATACAACTTGTTTAAAATGTAATATTACTGAATCATTACACTACTATCATGAATATTATGCTTGTATAATATTATAATCAATATTATGTATTAAGACTGCAAAAGAAGACTATTATGTATTAATAGATTAGCATATGTCAATGATGATTGCTGTCGGAAGACTGCCAGCTACGTGACCGAGCAATGTCAGGACTCCATATTATAAACACAAATCATGATAGATAACATGATGGATAGATAGATAGATAGACATATAGATAGACAGATAGAAGCAGCAAGTCAGGGGTTGAGATAGGTAGTGTGTCAGCGAGAATCGATCAATGGTAAACATGCTTACACACTCTAACTCAAGGAATCCTTGATAGGCACACGAGCAGCGCCTCGTGACCATACACACACATAGACACATACTCACACACAGGCTTCTAGAAACTTCACATCAGAATATTCCACGTGACATGACCCCTGCTAAA
>NW_027645391.1:0-1998 GCF_032717465.1 Coenobita brevimanus | reverse complement strand
GAGAAAGGGAGTGAGGTAGAACAAGCAAGCCTGGTCACTATGGAAGCCACGTGGCAAATCGTGAACAAACATGCAGCATACTGTACATTAGGATCGTACAAATGATGATGCAGTCATTAACAAAACTGTATCATAAGTTAGAATTATACAAGGGATGATGAAATCATAGGCTATGTAACACCTTCCCACAAAGAAAAAGAAATTTACAAAGGAAATTTCTTATTACTCTAAAACAATCTTTCTAAAGTCTAGAAAAGCAATCTGCAATAACATTTTCTTTCCCCTTGACATGTTGTATGTCTAATGAATACTCCTGAAGAAGTAGAGTCCATCTTGTCAATCTCTGATTTTTATCTTTAAACTTACTAAGGAATTTCAGTGGGTTATGATCGGTATAAATGACTATGGGGTCAAAACCAGAACACAAATAAAATGAAAAATGATGTAAACCCAAACTCAAGGCCAAAAGCTCATTCTCAGTAGTTCAGTAGTTCTTTTGAGGTGGAGTCAACTTCTTCACTGTAATAAGATACATGGTGTTCAATACCCTGATCGTCCTCTTGCAGCAAAACAGCCCCAGCTCATGTATCACTTGCATCAACAGCCATCTTAAAAGGCTTAGCAAAATTTGGAGTAGCGAGCACTGGCTGACTTAATAGGATAGCTTTAAGCTTGCTGAAAGAGGATTCACAGTTATCGGTCCAGACAAATTTAACTCCCTTTTTCAGTAGGTCTGTAAGTGGTGATACAAGAATTGAAAAGTTAAGAACAAGTCTCCTGTAATAACCTACCATTCCCAAAAATCTTTGTAGCTCTTTCCTACTTTTAGGTCTGGGAAGATCACTTATATCCTGAACCTTAGCTCCTGGTGGTGCAACGTGTCCATCACCAATTACGTACCCAAGATACTGAACTTTAGCTTGACCAAACTCACACTTTGATAAATTAGCTACAAGATTAGCCTGAACCAAACGCTCAAGAAATTTACTGACATGGCATAGGTGATCTTTCCAGTTGTCACTGAAGATTAATACATCAGAAATATAAACAACACACCCTGCCAAACCCTCTGTTACAAAATTCATGAGCTTCTGAAAAGTAGCTGGTGCATTCTTCATACTATATGGCATTACAGAACATGCAAAAGTCTTTCCTAGTGTTACAAAACATTAGATCTCCCTAGCACATTCACTCATAGGTACTTGCCAGTATCCCTTTAACAAATCAACTTACTTATGTACCTAGCCTTTCCGATCTTGTCTATGCAATCTTTCATGCGAGAGAGAGGGTAAGTGTCTGTTTTGGTTATCTGATTAACACGTCTGTAGTCGATGCAAAGCCGCTGTGACCCACCTGGCTTAGGGACTAGAGTGACAGGAGAACTCCACTCGCTCTGACACGGCTCAATCATCTTGTGGTCCAACAGGTAGCCAAGCTCCTTCTGGATGAGAGGAACTTTCACTGGGTTCACACGGTAAGGAGGCAGTTTAATTGGCTTTGCGTCTCCAACATCGACATCATGCATCAACACAGTGGTTCTTCCTGGAGTGTCACGGAACACTTGCGGGAACTCCTGCAGTAATGCCGAAAACTCCAGCCTTTCCTCGGAAGCTAGATGAGAAAGCTTAGTCTGGAGATCATTCATGATATCAGGATTCTTCCCCAAACTATCACTCAGGCTCATACTGCATGGGAGAGCTTCACTTGCAGACTCGGGTGGAACAGCTACAGTGCAGACTGGGTTATTTTCGTTCCGCCTGTGATATAACTTTAGAATGCTGATGTGACAAAGTTGCTTGTTCTTTCTACGATCTGGTGTGGCGATGACATAGTTGACATCACTCAGTTTCTTCTCCACGAAATAAGGACCACTAAACTTGGCTTGAAGAGGTTGCCCATGCACTGGTAGCAGAATCAGAACCTGATCTCCTGGCTGAAAGTGGCGTAACCTGGACTTCTTATCATACCAAGTCTTCATCTTCTCCTGAGCAGCTCCTA
>NW_027645390.1:0-999 GCF_032717465.1 Coenobita brevimanus | reverse complement strand
GAGAGAGAGAGAGCGATCTTAGTTGTTTTCGTCAGTTTGTTGCCAACTTGACTGGTTTAGCGCTAGTAGCTAGCTAAAATGTCCTTGCCTTTTCCTCTTGTTCAGCACCGATTTTTTTTTTTTTTCATACTTAGTGCTGTTACAGCCATAAAATAAATGGCGATTGTACACAATTATTGGCTTATTTTTCATTTTTACATTACAGCATTTGTTATTCTTGATATTATCTTGCATCTAAGGCGCTTTAGCATTTTCAGTCATAAACTAGCCAATTCTGTACTTTGCCTGTTGTTCATTACACTGTAGAAAGATTAAAGGTTGTGGTACAGTACAACAGTACTGGTTTATATTTATGTGTGTGTATATATATATATATATATATATATATATATATATATATATATATATATATATATATATATATATATATATATATATATATATATATATATATATATATATATATATATATTTTGGAGAGAGAGAGAGAATTTCAAAACGCCAAAGGCCCAATGTGTGTGTTGGGGGGGCGGGGCAGTGGAGGCGTCCAGTATTTTCATTGTTCAGATACGGCAGCCCTAGTTCATGAAGTAAATAAACTGACAAAAATCGAATAAGGATTGTTGTCCGGTGTTTAAAAGTTTACTGTAAATGCCAAGTGAAGCAAAAAAAGATACAAATATTGTTAGTTAAACAAAGATTGTTTGGGGTTGAAACACCAGTTGATATGAATGTTCAGTTAGAATTGATTAAATTTCAGCTAGAACAGGCAAAAATTAATGCAAAGGCAGAACTCTAGGCAGAGGTTGGAAAAGACCAGCTTAACTTGCATGCTGAGACTAAGGCAGATCAAAGAGGCTTGACCCATTGAGTAAGAGGCAGGAGCTTTGCAGGCTGACACTGAATTTCATGTTGCAAAGAGTATAAAGTCAGTGCCTGAGTCTAATGAAACAGATAAGTTCGTGCAGAAAGAAAAGGAATCCAGTAATAAACCACACA
>NW_027645389.1:0-65000 GCF_032717465.1 Coenobita brevimanus | reverse complement strand
GGACTTGTCCACCAGCCGCATATTGACGTTGTAGTCAATTACAGCATCAGGCTTCATCACAGGATCGCCAGTCCTTCTGTCTACCTTCCCTGTGGCTTGCATTTCCCCCTTGTGGACTGTGGTGAGCATGTTGACGATCCTCTTGTCGTGCCACCGTATCGCCAGCATCTTGTCTGATTTCTTCAGGTGCACGTCTCCCCGCTTTGATCTTTCAGCCTCGGGGAAGGCAGGGTAGTGTGCCCTATTGCTCCTGACAGTGCCACAGGATCCAACGCCGTGCTCTGAAAGGTACTTGGTGAGTTTGGGTGCTGTATAATAATTGTCCGTATACAGGACATGATTCCCGCCGAAGTACTTTTCCAGAAGCACTTTCACCACAGAGCCAGAGAATCCAAGGGGGTCAGTCTTGTCCAAGTCCACATTGCTGGCGGTGTAGATAACGAAGTCTAGGATGAACCCCATCTTGCAGTCGCACAGCACGAAAAAATTTATTCCAAAGCAGTGGCGTTTGCTTGGAATATACTGCACGAACCAAAGACGGCCCCTGAACAAAACCAAGGACTCGTCGATCACTACTTTCTTGAAGGGCCGAAAGAACGTCATAAACTTGTCCTTGATCATGAACAGGATTTCCCTCACTTTCCATAGGAGGTCAGTCTGGGAAGGCTCATCGTTGTTGGCAAAGTGAAGGTACGTCATGAGTTGCCTGAAACGATCCCGAGTCATGTACTTGTTGAAGATGGGTGTGGGGCAAAGATCGTCAGCACTCCAGTATTCCACGAGCTTATGCTTCCAGTTATGTGGCATCAGAAGCATCAAGCCGATGAATACAAATAGTTCCCGGATCGTCACAGGAACCCATGCTGCCATCCGCGATGTGGATGGCATTGCACCTTCACCTTGACGAACTGCAGCACATTGTCCTTCGTACCTGTTGGTCTCGGTACAAATCTGCTGCATAACTTCATCATCTAGGAACGCCAACAGGTAGTCCAAGCATTCACCACCCTCGGGGACAGGGAAGTCAGCCTGGATCCCACACCCAGTGGAATCAAAGGGCAGATCCTCTGGCACAAAATCAGAGCCCTCAGACCACACGAAGGCGTCCAGAGTGCCCTGCGTAGGCTGGGAGTGGGTGGGTGTGGCGGGGGGTGAGGCAGGCGGTGTGGCAGTGGGTGAGGCAGGCGGTGAGGCAGTGGGTGAGGCAGGCCGTGTGGCAGTGGGTGAGCTAGGTCGGGCCTGTGCGGTTGTGGTGGTGGTGGGGAGAGTGGGAGAAGGTTCAAGATCACTCGCAGTAGGCTGGGTGGTGAGTTGCCTAGTGCGATAAACCTTACCACTAATTGAAGCACTAGGAGACACTTTCCTACTCATGCCAGCACGAACACGGGGCGTACGGAAACCTCTACGAATACCAGACTGCCTACTTCCCTTCCGAGGTGGTGAAGGAGACTCCGAAGACTCCGGAGAAACCACAGCAGACGAAGATGACAAGAGAATGGGGCTGGGGGTGCGAGGCGGTATGTCGGCAGCGTGACCTGAGGTTGGGGACAATGGCCGGCCTGAGGAGAACAATGGCTGGGAACCGGGGTCACCACTTCACTTCCTCTTGGCCCACTTGCCATACGCCACTCCCTTCTGCACTGGAGCCTTGCCTGCCGAGGTGCTAGGCACAGCAATTGTCTCTTCCTGCACCTCAGACTCAGCACTCGATAAAGTGTCTGATTCAGCAAGGCTCGACAACACTGCAACTTCACTACCGTAGTCCACAGAGGCTTTCAGTAATTCTAGGCCTATAGCAGACTCACTCAGGCCCTTTCCACTCCCTAGTAAGGGTTTTGAAGGGGTAGAGGTCACAAAGCCCTTTTTCGGAGGGCTTGAAGGCACTGACTCAGAAGAGCTAGAATTCGTCATAATGTCACCTTGAAAGCCTGCAGTAAACTGACGCTAAACAGGGGCAAACTGAGCAAAAAAAAGCTAGTATGACAACTGGGGAAACAAGAGTTTCCAATTAGCATAAACTGCTTGCAATAGGAAAGAGCAGATTGACATTTCTGAGCAGTCCGCGCGCTGCCATATATCACGGCGAGGGTGGCCGGGCCGCGGTGCGTGGGTGGGTAAAAAAAAAGATACTTGGCAACAACGGAGGTCAGTGGTACAAAGGTCAAGTGTACTAATAGTAGCTAAAGGGTGGCGGTACTGATAGACAATTCCAGCTTGAACCTGCTTGCCCGCATTTATTCAAAATTAACTTGAATCACAAACGCGACGATCCGCCGTTATGTCCTTTTCGGCGAGCATTGCAAACGCGACGCCTCGCGTTTTAGGGGTTAAGGGTGGGGGATCTTGAAAATATCATAGTCTGGGTCAAAAAATTACATTTTCTGTAAATGCCTCCCTCAGAGAAAACTGCAATCAGGGATAAATATGCTATAATATTATGACAATCCAGCACTTCTGAAATGCTTATTATTACACCTTTATGACAATAATGAGCCATGTGCGCCTCATGACACCTGCACCTACAAGTGCCTAATGTCCTTGGAAAACGATGGGACCAGGTACTATATACTCAGAACAAGCTGGAAACAATGTAGATACACCATATCAAACACATACAATAGTTTTGGTGGCATAACTATGACTCTCTGAAAACTTAAATTGATGATTTCTCGAAATGTAAGTGATGTGATAACTATCTATCTATCTATAGCCCGATGCCTTAATCCCGCAAAGGGTGGCCGCAGACAAAACGCCTCCAAGTCACTCTGTCACCCACCATTTGACTACCCTCCCCCCAACTCACTCCCCCCTCCCTCATATACCTCTCAACTCCATCTCTCCACCTCATCCTCGGTCTACCCTTCCCTCTCCCTCCCTCCACCTCACCTACATACACCCTCTTAGTCAGTCTTTCATTCTTCATTCTCTCCACATGTCCAAACCACCTCAGGGTATTTCTCCTAATCTTCTCAACCATGTGGAGAGGATGGAGGGTGAAAGACTGACGAAGAGAGTGTATGTGAGTGAGGTGGAGGGGGGAAGAGGGAGAGGGAGGCCGAGGATGAGATGGAGGGATGGGGTGGAGAGGTATATGAGAGAGGGGGTGTGTGAGTTGGGAGCAGGGCAGTGAAATGGAGGGGGACAGGGCGACTTGGAGGCGATTTGTTTGTGGCCACCCCAAACGGGATTGAGGCGTCTGGCAATAGATAGAGAGAGATTCTCAACCACATCCACATCCACCCCACAACGTTCCTTCACTTCTTCATTCATCAACCTGTCCCTCCATGTCACTCCACATGCTCCTCTCAAGTAACTCATTTCCACTTCTCTCACTCTTGACTTGTTCCCCTCTTGCAAGGTCCACGCCTCGCTTCCATATGTCAGGGTAGGGATCACAATACTATCATGCAGTGACTTCTTAACTTCCATACTCACCTCCCTATTTCTCATCACTGATTTCAGTGAACCAACAACCTTCCTTCCCTGCTGTATCCTTTCGTGTACTTCATCCCCCAAAGTTCCATCCTTACTCATCACACTACCCAAGTACTTGAATGCACTCACATTCTCCATATCCTCACCATCCAACCTCACTGTACATTCTGTGAATTCATTCCTCTCAAACACCATAACTTTATTTTTATGTACATTAACTTTCAGCTTTCTCCTCCTACACACTATCCCAAATTCATTCACCAAACCTTGCAACTCCCATTCATCTTTTCTCAACAGTAGTGTATTATCAGCAAACAGCAACACTGGAACCTTCCAAATCTCACCTCATTCATTAGAGCCATCCCCACATCCACTGCCCTACCTTGCATCTCCTTTAAAACCCCATCTTTGTATATATTAAACAGCCAAGGAGACATCACACAACCCTGTTTCAGTCCCACATTGAGATCAAAGAACTCGCTCAGCTCACCATCCACTCGCACATTAGCCCTAGCTCCTTCGCACATACTCTTCACAGCACTCAACAATTTCCCCTCCACTCCATATATTCTTAATACCTTCCACATACCTTGCCTATCTATTCTGTGAATAAGCTTTCTCCAAGTCCATGAAGGCAGCATACACTTTCTTTCCCTTCTCTAGATACTTCTCCACTAAACATCTTAGAACAATTATCTGATCTACACACCCTTTTCCCTTCCTAAATCCCCCTTTTTCTTCTCCAACTAGCTCCTCTGTCACATGCCTAACCCTATCAATGAGTATTCTACCATATATTTTACAAGTCACACTAAGAAGGCTATGGTTACCCACATACTTCTCTCTCCCCTTTTCCTTTGTATAAAGGAACAATTATACCTGATTTCCAGTCCTCTGGAACCCTTCCCTCTTCCCAAACCAATCTACATAACTTCCATATCCGCTCCACAACAATCTCACCCCCATACCTCAGCATTTCACCACACACTCCATCAATTCCGGGGCCTTTCCCAACTTGATCTTCTTCATTGCTTCCACTACTTCCACCCTACTGATCTCTTCCTCCCTCCTCTCATCTCTTCTTCTCCCAGCCATTCCCCAACCACTTACACTCGCACTGCTCTCACTCTCTACATTCAACAAATCCTCAAAGTGCTCCTTCCATCTCCTCAATTTCTCTCTCTTCTCCACCAACAATCTATTATTCATATTTTTCACTCCCCTACTATTTCCCCTTTCACACTGCCTTACTTTCGTTACCTCCTTCTAAAACAATTTCTCACTCTCCCTCCATTTTACACTCAGATTCCTCCCAAATTCTTCATCTACTTTCTTCTTACTCTCCTTCACCAGTCTCTTCACCTCCCTTCTCCTGCTCACATATACCTCTCTCTTCTCTCTCTCATCTTCTTCCCTACCTCTACTGGCTAACCATTCACTATATGCCTTCTTCTTTTGTTCCACAGCTCGTTTCACCTCATCATTCCACCACGCTGTCCCTTGCACACCCTTGCATCTCCTCCTCACTCCACAAACCACCTCACACGCTACGCCTATCTCTTCCGTGAATATCTTACATACGTCGTCCACCCCTTCCATCTGCTCTAGCTCATACCTTTCCAATCTATCTTCCACTTTGCTCTTACACTCTGCCATTTTCTCACTGTCTTGCACATTCTCCACTCTTCTCACAGGAGCTGTTTCCTCCTGTCTTCCCCTTCGTCTCCTCAACCATTTTCTTTGCAACTTTACCTTGGCCATCACTAAGTGATGGTCTGAGACTCCATTCCCCCACCCTCTCCACACTCTTGCATCCAACACTTGTCTTCTCATTCGCTCATCCACACACACGTAAGCTATCATTGCCTTTCGTTCAACAAGTTCACCATCCATCCTCCTCATTACTCTCCATGTATACCGGTGGATCATTTTATGCCGAAAGTATGTGTTGGCTATTGCCAACCCCTTACCATCACAGATGTCCACCAAAGCACTACCATTACCATCTACTTCAGCTGGCACACCCCACTGACCAACCACTCCATCCACTGGTTCATTCCCAACTTTGCCATTCATGTCTCCAATCAAAAGCACTCTCTCCTTTCAAATTTGTCCATACATGCTTCTACTCTCGCCCAAAACTCATCTTTCACTCTTGCCACTCGGTCCTCTGTCGGTGCTTGTCTCCATATTATCCAGTACAGTTGCTGTTAAACAGCATTTATATCTGCCTAGTTGTATTACATGTCTAACTAAATCAAAGGACTGAGCTTCCTTAGTAGTTAAGAATCCTGTAATGGCTAGATTTACCTTGCCTATAATAGGTAACTTTAATTTCTTCACAATGTTTGCGGAAATAAAGGTTTTCTAAACACCCCTATCAAAAAGGGTACATGCTAATAGGTTTCTATTCTCAATCACTACCATCACATCTGCTATTGGAACTGCAGCTGGCATTACTACTGGAGTTTTACCCTTAGCAATTGTCATATTGACACTTGCAGGTTTAGGAACCTCATTATTCATCCTTGGGCATAAAGCACTATGATGATGATCTCTTTTACATTTGAAACAAAGATTTAATTTAGTTTTGGAGTCCGCGGAAGTGTGTTCGGAATTCATACAGATTATACAACACCCATTTTCCTGAAGCCTTCCTACTCTAGAACCATAATCAGGATAATGTTAACAAGATGGACTGGAATGTTGCTCCCCACAAAATGTACAGACCTTCCTGTCCTTTACCATGGAAAGTTTTACCTCCTTATTTTCATCAGCTTGTCTATTCCTTGTCTTTACTATTTTATCCTCAGCTTTTAAAGAGCTAAGGAAAGTATCTATCTCTTCTGTAGGCACATACTTAGTCTTCTCTCACTTAGGTTTCCCAACCAATTGGTTAGTGTTTTTTTTTCTTTATATCAGCCATCTGTTTAATCTCAGCAGGCTTTACGGTTCCTTGCATATGTTTACAGAGTTGCATTAAGCCTTCCTCAATCTCATCAAAGTAGAAATTATCCTTTTTGTACATACCATACAAGGCATCCTTAGTTTTTGGTAGAAGCTTTAAGGACACAATTCTAGAAAGCACCCAATCTGCTGCCTTATTATCTTCGTAAGTACCTAAAGCCTTTAAATTACAACTCATTGTAACTCTAAAATTTTGCAAGAAATCAAAATCATGTTTAGGTATTGGTAATTCAATTAGAGCCTTCAGTAACTGGGTGATAATCTGCTCCCTGTCCTTGTAATTCTCTCTAAGGATAGTCAACGCCACTTCATAATTGTTTTCTTCCACTGGCAATTCTTTTATCAGCTTGTAAGGCGTTCCCATGACCTGTCCTAACAGATATGTGAGGTTACTCACATTAGGGATATCTGTTCTATCATGAACTTTGTATTTGAACTGATCCCAGAAGGATTTCCAATTATGCTCCCCATCAGACTCCGGAAGCATAATTTGTGGTAGTACAGCTTTGCTCTGCTGTTCCACAACTTGTATTTCCGCTGCAGTCTCGGCCAATTTTGACTCTAATAACTGCACTAAGGTTAAATATTCCTCTAATTTACTTTCAAATTTGGTAGTCTCCGACTCAAAGAGATCTTTATCATCATCTTTTACTATGGCTCTTTCTAAATTTACATAAACTTCTTTATACTTAGTCCATCGGTCTTTCAGTATATTCAGAAGACTATTCAATTTCTCTCTGAACAGAGGTGTTTCATCTAACAATTGTTTGGAATAATTTATGGCTCTCGTTACCCATCCTGCCTTACTACTAGAGGATCTCTGTAACATGGAAATAGACATGTTGACTGATTTCTACTTTTCTAGATTAACCATTAATTTCAACCACAAATTTCCCCAGCTTAGTAGTTATCTAATTATTTTAATTACTGAAGTGTGTAGGGATTGGGATTGATATTAACCCTATCTCCCTGGGTTGGTAAACCTCTAGAGTTATATATTATCCCTACACTCAGTCTCCAAGTAACCCATATCTCCCAGGCTCAGAGCTAATTAATCATTTTAAATTTTGAGGAGTGTAGGGATTAGATTTATGGTATTAAACCTATCTCCCTGGGTTATCAAACCTTTTGAGTTATATCTTATCCCCACACTCAGTTTCCAAATAACTCATATTCCCTGAGCTCAGAACTATTTAATCTCTCAGTATAATATAGGCCCACCCATAGCTTGTATTGCATAGAACTGTCCTTTCTTCAATTCTGTGTAATTTATAAATTTCTGCAGAACCGCTTCTCTGCCATGATGATTCTGATGTATACCACTGGCCTTTAGTGTTGCTTGGAAAGGCTTTGCATTAACCCCAAGGCGCCAGTCCACGTCATATGATGTGTTGGTAGAGGCCTACGGTCCACGTC
Source organism: Coenobita brevimanus (assembly GCF_032717465.1). Lineage (NCBI taxonomy): Eukaryota > Metazoa > Arthropoda > Malacostraca > Decapoda > Coenobitidae > Coenobita > Coenobita brevimanus. The sequence continues at coordinate 57,182 of NW_027645389.1, read as the reverse complement.
ATATGACGTTTTGATTTTTCGCAGGCATGTTTGAACTTTGTAGTGCGCCATATGGACTCAGAGTATTGTCCCGGCATGGCTGGTGCGCGGGCCACGCTGGCTGGCGGGGGTTGGGGGTTGGGGGGGGTGGGCATCCCAGTAGTGAGGAAGACTGTGGTGGGGGGTGGTGGAAGGCCAGCATAGGGAGAGTGGCTTGAACCAGCTGATACTGGTTTGGGGTAGGAGTAAGGGTCCAGAGGAGTGGGATAGGGGGTTGGGGTGGTGGGGAGGGCTACTAGGGGACCCTGAGGAGGTGTGCAGGAGAGATATGGGTGCTTGAGTACACTTGTACTGACCCTAGCCAGCCTCCCACGCACTACCCTGTCCTTGACCCTACCATTTCACGCCAGTTCACTGTGTATCGTGACAGTGGAAGGACAGCCAGGACCATCCAGGACTCGCTAACCCACGTGTATTCCACCCCTGCAAAGAGATGCCCCGGGAGTCTGAAGGAGGAGGAGTACATTCAGGAGTTGGCAAACATGAGTGGGAAGATATTATCATCAGCTAGCGAGACCAGCAGTGATGCTAGTGACCCTGATTATTATTATGAGGAGGACGTGCACACAATGGAGGCTGAGGTTGCAGCGGGAGAGGAGGAAGAGGAGGAGCGCGGTGGTGTGGAGGTAGAGGAGGAGAAGGAAACTCTACCTGAAGCAGATATTGATGTAATATCGTGGAGTGAGGGCAGTGATTTTGTGCCAACTGTGCCGGATTTTGATGAAAATAATGCAGGATTCACTGATGAATTTACTCTAGGTGACGATGCAACAGAGTTGGATTATTTCCAACTTTTTTAGATAAGGAAATGGTTCAGTTCCTCTGTGATCAAAGTCAGGTATTTTATGATTATTGTAGTAGGAACCATAGTGGCCCTTCCTCTGCAGCAAAGATGCGACGCTGGACTGTGCCTGATGTTGGAGAGATGTATGTCATCCTTGCATTATTGATGTTGATGGCACATGTAAAGAAACATGTTCTTCATGATTATTGGATGCTGGATGACATTACAGCTACTCCTGTATTTGGCAAGTACATGTCCAAAGATCGCTTCCTTGCATTGCTGAGATACTTACATTTTGCTGATAATGACCACCCAGAACCACGTGACCGCCTGTGGAAGTTTCGAAATTTTTTCACAATGCTGAAAGAAAGATTTATAAAATTTTTTAGACCATTTCAGAAAATTGTGATAGATGAGTCTCTGGTGCTGTTTCATGGCCGTGTTCTGTTCAGACAGTACATTCCCTCAAAAAGACGTTGCTTTGGCGTAAAATTCTATGTGTTATGTGACTGCAAAACTGGGTATGTGTTGGACATGATAGTTTATACTGGGAGTGATACAGACATTCCAAGAAATGACCCACATGGATTCCCAGGTGCGGTTGCGAAGAAACTGATGGATCAGTATCTGAATGTGAATCATGTGTTGTACACAGACAATTATTACACATCTCCAGCACTGACTCAGTATCTGCTACAGTATGATACAGGCTCATGTGGCACAGTGCGCACCAACAGGAAAAATTGGCCAAAATTTGAGGGACGTCTGAGACATAGTGAAATACAGTTGAAAAAAGCACAGAACATGTTAGCAATAAGGTGGCATGATAAGCGTGATGTGAACATGCTTACAACAGTGCACAGAGGTCGTTTGGTAGTTAGTGACAAAGCAGATAGAGCAACAAGGCAACCTATCATGAAGCCTGTTGCTGTAGTGGACTATACCAACAACATGTGCCTCGTGGACAAAAGTGAATTGCAGATAGGTCGTCATCCTACAGCTAGCATGCGACACCGCCTTTAGGCCCGGGACTTCATTTCTCGTCATTTCCAAGAAGAACATTCCCAGTACTGGTGCTAGAGCACGGGGTCAAAGGGCGTGCTTTGTGTGCAAGCACGCCACCAAACGACCACAAAAATGCAAGGATGTCAGCTCTTGGTGCAAGGAGTGTGGTGTTGCCCTATGCCTGCCTTGCTTTAGGATGCATCACACTGTCAAGAAGTACTGAGAACAGTGAAGTAATGTGTAAATAGTGTGTAAATAATTGTGGATACCTAAATAAACCTAAGTTTATTAGAAAATAAGTATCATGGGAAAAGTAAAGTAAGCCGATCTGAGTGTGGTGTTGCCCTATGCCTGCCTTGCTTTAGGGAGTATCACACTGTCAAGAAGTACTAAGAAGAGTGAAATAATGTGTAAACAGTGTGTAAATAATTGTGAATGCCTCAATAGATATAAGTTTATTAGAAAATAAGTATCATGGGAAACGTAAAGTAAGCCGATCTTTATTAGTTACTTTATTGTATTTTGTTGCTATTTTAGTTGTAATGTTGTGTTCATACGGCATTGTGAATTTGTGAGAGAACCAAAGACACACTCCAACACTTATTTTGGTGCGAAATAGTCCCCTCACGTCCCTCTATCACCACCGCCAACACACCACTGCGACCTTGAACACGCTTACCCCAGCCGCCACACACCGGCTCCCTCACACCACACAACCACCTCCAAATCGCCACCAGAGAGTAAGTACGCACTTTTTATGTGCTTTTTGGCATTTGTTATTGATTTGTAATAAAAAAAAATACAGTATATTTTGGGGAAAACTGATTATCCTGAAAATAACCCGGTTCCTGGACATTGATAGGTCAACCCATGCCTGGCACCTAGGGGTTAAGGTGGATAAAATGATTCCCCTTCCTAATTCTTTGCAACTTCCTACTGATGGCTCTGCTAATTAATTTATATGTACCGTAGCAAATGGTGAACCATATGATAGGTTTCTAGGCTCAAGAAGGGTTATGGTTACCGAGGATTTACATTAACTTCTGTGGCTCCTACCACAGCTAGAATGGTTTCCACAATTTCATTAACTTCTACATCTTCATGAATATCATTTCCTCACAGGAAAAGGATAGTGCGGTCACGCTTCCAATCTAATACGGCATTTAGCCTTTCATTAAGAGAAAAGGAACTTGACGTATTTCCACATCAACCATTTGTACAGAACGTGGTAGTAGGCTGTGCCCAATGAAAGCAACCTCAACCCCTAAAGCGCGGCCATCGACAGCCGATCCCCCCCCCCCCTTTGGCGGGGTTGTATCGCGGTCTGAGTACCTGTAGGAAAATATTTGCCAAAAATCAGAGATTAACCCTAGAATATTATAATTTTTATGGCAGATAGTACTTACATTCAGCTTTCTTCTGAGACAGGTGTTGAGCCTTCGTGGACTACCCAAGGACTTGTGGAGACTTGCAAAATTGGGTAACAAAATCTTCACTTTCACACCTCCAGCAACCCGGTTTCCCCTCTACCACAGCCTCAATCTGTCACAGTACACTTTATACCACAACGTACAGGTAGTTTGGAATCCGTATTTGTACAATAAGCACTGAAAATAAGGCTACAATCAACGGAGCGTATGGCCGACATGCAGCGCGGCGGCGGTCTTCCCGTCACTGAACAAACATTTCCCTTTTCACAGCTAAAAACACGTATACTACATTATTTTCCATCATAGTACTTCCCAAAGGCTCGCATGTCACTATTACGGCCATAAAAACTGTCACTGCCAGTATTGTGAAGCGGGAATGAGAAAGACCACCGCGGCGCGATTTTATTCTGCCTTACGCCAGTCACTTTATTCTCGCTCCTGTCGGCCGCTCGCACTTCACTTCTATCGCTCACTTTCACTCTCGCTGTCAGTTTAGTGCCAAATTCATCAGTGTCACTGTCATTACTTATAAAAATAATATTTTCTACACACCAAACTGTCACTGTCATAACATAGAATAGAAAAATATGCTTTCAACTTCTTACATTGGAGTGACTGTCACTCTCAATACTTATATTACTACTATGTACAATAATTTACACTGAAATCACTGTCACTGTCAGTGCTTTTACAACTACATACACTAATTTACACTCAACTGACTGTCACTGTCAGTACGTACAAGAAAACTAAACACTAGTATCACTGTCACTCTCAGTATTATTTACATATTTTCACCCTTATTTTCAATATCTACTCAAGCTGTGGTAGTCAAAGAAACACGGGTAAGCGCACAGGGAAATCTGACACTCTTTGCACTGCAAGGAGGTGCGTCTAAAAGTTCGTTCTTGCCGGTTTGTGTGGCTGCAAACATAGCACCTCCTCAGTGCTTTCCTCCTCTTGGCAGTGCTAGGCAGTGGCTCCAGGCGGTGTCGCTGAAGGTAGTCCTGGCACTGTAGGCGGTCTGGAGGTGTCTGTGAGTGGCGCCTGGCACCTGATGGCAGTACCTGCCCAAAACGCTGAAGCAGCTGGTAGATACAAGTCTTTGAAAACCACCTGAGAGAGTAGTTAGCTGGCTTCCTGTTCTTGATCTTATACAGGATGAAGGCGTTCAGCATGCACATTTCCAGCAAGCGCAAGAACACCTTCCTGTACCAGCGCCGGTTCCTCCTCAGGCAGTCAATCTCTCTGATCATCATATCGGACTTGTCCACCAGCCGCATATTGACGTTGTAGTCAATTACAGCATCAGGCTTCATCACAGGATCGCCAGTCCTTCTGTCTACCTTCCCTGTGGCTTGCATTTCCCCCTTGTGGACTGTGGTGAGCATGTTGACGATCCTCTTGTCGTGCCACCGTATCGCCAGCATCTTGTCTGATTTCTTCAGGTGCACGTCTCCCCGCTTTGATCTTTCAGCCTCGGGAAGGCAGGGTAGTGTGCCCTATTGCTCCTGACAGTGCCACAGGATCCAACGCCGTGCTCTGAAAGGTACTTGGTGAGTTTGGGTGCTGTATAATAATTGTCCGTATACAGGACATGATTCCCGCCGAAGTACTTTTCCAGAAGCACTTTCACCACAGAGCCAGAGAATCCAAGGGGTCAGTCTTGTCCAAGTCCACATTGCTGGCGGTGTAGATAACGAAGTCTAGGATGAACCCCATCTTGCAGTCGCACAGCACGAAAAACTTTATTCCAAAGCGGTGGCGTTTGCTTGGAATATACTGCACGAACCAAAGACGGCCCCTGAACAAAACCAAGGACTCGTCGATCACTACTTTCTTGAAGGGCCGAAAGAACGTCATAAACTTGTCCTTGATCATGAACAGGATTTCCCTCACTTTCCATAGGAGGTCAGTCTGGGAAGGCTCATCGTTGTTGGCAAAGTGAAGGTACGTCATGAGTTGCCTGAAACGATCCCGAGTCATGTACTTGTTGAAGATGGGTGTGGGGCAAAGATCGTCAGCACTCCAGTATTCCACGAGCTTATGCTTCCAGTTATGTGGCATCAGAAGCATCAAGCCGATGAATACAAATAGTTCCCGGATCGTCACAGGAACCCATGCTGCCATCCGCGATGTGGATGGCATTGCACCTTCACCTTGACGAACTGCAGCACATTGTCCTTCGTACCTGTTGGTCTCGGTACAAATCTGCTGCATAACTTCATCATCTAGGAACGCCAACAGGTAGTCCAAGCATTCACCACCCTCGGGGACAGGGAAGTCAGCCTGGATCCCACACCCAGTGGAATCAAAGGGCAGATCCTCTGGCACAAAATCAGAGCCCTCAGACCACACGAAGGCGTCCAGAGTGCCCTGCGTAGGCTGGGAGTGGGTGGGTGTGGCGGGGGTGAGGCAGGCGGTGTGGCAGTGGGTGAGGCAGGCGGTGAGGCAGTGGGTGAGGCAGGCCGTGTGGCAGTGGGTGAGCTAGGTCGGGCCTGTGCGGTTGTGGTGGTGGTGGGGAGAGTGGGAGAAGGTTCAAGATCACTCGCAGTAGGCTGGGTGGTGAGTTGCCTAGTGCGATAAACCTTACCACTAATTGAAGCACTAGGAGACACTTTCCTACTCATGCCAGCACGAACACGGGGCGTACGGAAACCTCTACGAATACCAGACTGCCTACTTCCCTTCCGAGGTGGTGAAGGAGACTCCGAAGACTCCGGAGAAACCACAGCAGACGAAGATGACAAGAGAATGGGGCTGGGGGTGCGAGGCGGTATGTCGGCAGCGTGACCTGAGGTTGGGGACAATGGCCGGCCTGAGGAGAACAATGGCTGGGAACCGGGGTCACCACTTCACTTCCTCTTGGCCCACTTGCCATACGCCACTCCCTTCTGCACTGGAGCCTTGCCTGCCGAGGTGCTAGGCACAGCAATTGTCTCTTCCTGCACCTCAGACTCAGCACTCGATAAAGTGTCTGATTCAGCAAGGCTCGACAACACTGCAACTTCACTACCGTAGTCCACAGAGGCTTTCAGTAATTCTAGGCCTATAGCAGACTCACTCAGGCCCTTTCCACTCCCTAGTAAGGGTTTTGAAGGGGTAGAGGTCACAAAGCCCTTTTTCGGAGGGCTTGAAGGCACTGACTCAGAAGAGCTAGAATTCGTCATAATGTCACCTTGAAAGCCTGCAGTAAACTGACGCTAAACAGGGGCAAACTGAGCAAAAAAGCTAGTATGACAACTGGGGAAACAAGAGTTTCCAATTAGCATAAACTGCTTGCAATAGGAAAGAGCAGATTGACATTTCTGAGCAGTCCGCGCGCTGCCATATATCACGGCGAGGGTGGCCGGGCCGCGGTGCGTGGGTGGGTAAAAAAAAAGATACTTGGCAACAACGGAGGTCAGTGGTACAAAGGTCAAGTGTACTAATAGTAGCTAAAGGGTGGCGGTACTGATAGACAATTCCAGCTTGAACCTGCTTGCCCGCATTTATTCAAAATTAACTTGAATCACAAACGCGACGATCCGCCGTTATGTCCTTTTCGGCGAGCATTGCAAACGCGACGCCTCGCGTTTTAGGGGTTAAGGGTGGGGGATCTTGAAAATATCATAGTCTGGGTCAAAAAATTACATTTTCTGTAAATGCCTCCCTCAGAGAAAACTGCAATCAGGGATAAATATGCTATAATATTATGACAATCCAGCACTTCTGAAATGCTTATTATTACACCTTTATGACAATAATGAGCCATGTGCGCCTCATGACACCTGCACCTACAAGTGCCTAATGTCCTTGGAAAACGATGGGACCAGGTACTATATACTCAGAACAAGCTGGAAACAATGTAGATACACCATATCAAACACATACAATAGTTTTGGTGGCATAACTATGACTCTCTGAAAACTTAAATTGATGATTTCTCGAAATGTAAGTGATGTGATAACTATCTATCTATCTATAGCCCGATGCCTTAATCCCGCAAAGGGTGGCCGCAGACAAAACGCCTCCAAGTCACTCTGTCACCCACCATTTGACTACCCTCCCCCCAACTCACTCCCCCCTCCCTCATATACCTCTCAACTCCATCTCTCCACCTCATCCTCGGTCTACCCTTCCCTCTCCCTCCCTCCACCTCACCTACATACACCCTCTTAGTCAGTCTTTCATTCTTCATTCTCTCCACATGTCCAAACCACCTCAGGGTATTTCTCCTAATCTTCTCAACCATGTGGAGAGGATGGAGGGTGAAAGACTGACGAAGAGAGTGTATGTGAGTGAGGTGGAGGGGGAAGAGGGAGAGGGAGGCCGAGGATGAGATGGAGGGATGGGGTGGAGAGGTATATGAGAGAGGGGTGTGTGAGTTGGGAGCAGGGCAGTGAAATGGAGGGGGACAGGGCGACTTGGAGGCGATTTGTTTGTGGCCACCCCAAACGGGATTGAGGCGTCTGGCAATAGATAGAGAGAGATTCTCAACCACATCCACATCCACCCCACAACGTTCCTTCACTTCTTCATTCATCAACCTGTCCCTCCATGTCACTCCACATGCTCCTCTCAAGTAACTCATTTCCACTTCTCTCACTCTTGACTTGTTCCCCTCTTGCAAGGTCCACGCCTCGCTTCCATATGTCAGGGTAGGGATCACAATACTATCATGCAGTGACTTCTTAACTTCCATACTCACCTCCCTATTTCTCATCACTGATTTCAGTGAACCAACAACCTTCCTTCCCTGCTGTATCCTTTCGTGTACTTCATCCCCCAAAGTTCCATCCTTACTCATCACACTACCCAAGTACTTGAATGCACTCACATTCTCCATATCCTCACCATCCAACCTCACTGTACATTCTGTGAATTCATTCCTCTCAAACACCATAACTTTATTTTTATGTACATTAACTTTCAGCTTTCTCCTCCTACACACTATCCCAAATTCATTCACCAAACCTTGCAACTCCCATTCATCTTTTCTCAACAGTAGTGTATTATCAGCAAACAGCAACACTGGAACCTTCCAAATCTCACCTCATTCATTAGAGCCATCCCCACATCCACTGCCCTACCTTGCATCTCCTTTAAAACCCCATCTTTGTATATATTAAACAGCCAAGGAGACATCACACAACCCTGTTTCAGTCCCACATTGAGATCAAAGAACTCGCTCAGCTCACCATCCACTCGCACATTAGCCCTAGCTCCTTCGCACATACTCTTCACAGCACTCAACAATTTCCCCTCCACTCCATATATTCTTAATACCTTCCACATACCTTGCCTATCTATTCTGTGAATAAGCTTTCTCCAAGTCCATGAAGGCAGCATACACTTTCTTTCCCTTCTCTAGATACTTCTCCACTAAACATCTTAGAACAATTATCTGATCTACACACCCTTTTCCCTTCCTAAATCCCCCTTTTTCTTCTCCAACTAGCTCCTCTGTCACATGCCTAACCCTATCAATGAGTATTCTACCATATATTTTACAAGTCACACTAAGAAGGCTATGGTTACCCACATACTTCTCTCTCCCCTTTTCCTTTGTATAAAGGAACAATTATACCTGATTTCCAGTCCTCTGGAACCCTTCCCTCTTCCCAAACCAATCTACATAACTTCCATATCCGCTCCACAACAATCTCACCCCCATACCTCAGCATTTCACCACACACTCCATCAATTCCGGGGCCTTTCCCAACTTGATCTTCTTCATTGCTTCCACTACTTCCACCCTACTGATCTCTTCCTCCCTCCTCTCATCTCTTCTTCTCCCAGCCATTCCCCAACCACTTACACTCGCACTGCTCTCACTCTCTACATTCAACAAATCCTCAAAGTGCTCCTTCCATCTCCTCAATTTCTCTCTCTTCTCCACCAACAATCTATTATTCATATTTTTCACTCCCCTACTATTTCCCCTTTCACACTGCCTTACTTTCGTTACCTCCTTCTAAAACAATTTCTCACTCTCCCTCCATTTTACACTCAGATTCCTCCCAAATTCTTCATCTACTTTCTTCTTACTCTCCTTCACCAGTCTCTTCACCTCCCTTCTCCTGCTCACATATACCTCTCTCTTCTCTCTCTCATCTTCTTCCCTACCTCTACTGGCTAACCATTCACTATATGCCTTCTTCTTTTGTTCCACAGCTCGTTTCACCTCATCATTCCACCACGCTGTCCCTTGCACACCCTTGCATCTCCTCCTCACTCCACAAACCACCTCACACGCTACGCCTATCTCTTCCGTGAATATCTTACATACGTCGTCCACCCCTTCCATCTGCTCTAGCTCATACCTTTCCAATCTATCTTCCACTTTGCTCTTACACTCTGCCATTTTCTCACTGTCTTGCACATTCTCCACTCTTCTCACAGGAGCTGTTTCCTCCTGTCTTCCCCTTCGTCTCCTCAACCATTTTCTTTGCAACTTTACCTTGGCCATCACTAAGTGATGGTCTGAGACTCCATTCCCCCACCCTCTCCACACTCTTGCATCCAACACTTGTCTTCTCATTCGCTCATCCACACACACGTAAGCTATCATTGCCTTTCGTTCAACAAGTTCACCATCCATCCTCCTCATTACTCTCCATGTATACCGGTGGATCATTTTATGCCGAAAGTATGTGTTGGCTATTGCCAACCCCTTACCATCACAGATGTCCACCAAAGCACTACCATTACCATCTACTTCAGCTGGCACACCCCACTGACCAACCACTCCATCCACTGGTTCATTCCCAACTTTGCCATTCATGTCTCCAATCAAAAGCACTCTCTCCTTTCAAATTTGTCCATACATGCTTCTACTCTCGCCCAAAACTCATCTTTCACTCTTGCCACTCGGTCCTCTGTCGGTGCTTGTCTCCATATTATCCAGTACAGTTGCTGTTAAACAGCATTTATATCTGCCTAGTTGTATTACATGTCTAACTAAATCAAAGGACTGAGCTTCCTTAGTAGTTAAGAATCCTGTAATGGCTAGATTTACCTTGCCTATAATAGGTAACTTTAATTTCTTCACAATGTTTGCGGAAATAAAGGTTTTCTAAACACCCCTATCAAAAAGGGTACATGCTAATAGGTTTCTATTCTCAATCACTACCATCACATCTGCTATTGGAACTGCAGCTGGCATTACTACTGGAGTTTTACCCTTAGCAATTGTCATATTGACACTTGCAGGTTTAGGAACCTCATTATTCATCCTTGGGCATAAAGCACTATGATGATGATCTCTTTTACATTTGAAACAAAGATTTAATTTAGTTTTGGAGTCCGCGGAAGTGTGTTCGGAATTCATACAGATTATACAACACCCATTTTCCTGAAGCCTTCCTACTCTAGAACCATAATCAGGATAATGTTAACAAGATGGACTGGAATGTTGCTCCCCACAAAATGTACAGACCTTCCTGTCCTTTACCATGGAAAGTTTTACCTCCTTATTTTCATCAGCTTGTCTATTCCTTGTCTTTACTATTTTATCCTCAGCTTTTAAAGAGCTAAGGAAAGTATCTATCTCTTCTGTAGGCACATACTTAGTCTTCTCTCACTTAGGTTTCCCAACCAATTGGTTAGTGTTTTTTTTTCTTTATATCAGCCATCTGTTTAATCTCAGCAGGCTTTACGGTTCCTTGCATATGTTTACAGAGTTGCATTAAGCCTTCCTCAATCTCATCAAAGTAGAAATTATCCTTTTTGTACATACCATACAAGGCATCCTTAGTTTTTGGTAGAAGCTTTAAGGACACAATTCTAGAAAGCACCCAATCTGCTGCCTTATTATCTTCGTAAGTACCTAAAGCCTTTAAATTACAACTCATTGTAACTCTAAAATTTTGCAAGAAATCAAAATCATGTTTAGGTATTGGTAATTCAATTAGAGCCTTCAGTAACTGGGTGATAATCTGCTCCCTGTCCTTGTAATTCTCTCTAAGGATAGTCAACGCCACTTCATAATTGTTTTCTTCCACTGGCAATTCTTTTATCAGCTTGTAAGGCGTTCCCATGACCTGTCCTAACAGATATGTGAGGTTACTCACATTAGGGATATCTGTTCTATCATGAACTTTGTATTTGAACTGATCCCAGAAGGATTTCCAATTATGCTCCCCATCAGACTCCGGAAGCATAATTTGTGGTAGTACAGCTTTGCTCTGCTGTTCCACAACTTGTATTTCCGCTGCAGTCTCGGCCAATTTTGACTCTAATAACTGCACTAAGGTTAAATATTCCTCTAATTTACTTTCAAATTTGGTAGTCTCCGACTCAAAGAGATCTTTATCATCATCTTTTACTATGGCTCTTTCTAAATTTACATAAACTTCTTTATACTTAGTCCATCGGTCTTTCAGTATATTCAGAAGACTATTCAATTTCTCTCTGAACAGAGGTGTTTCATCTAACAATTGTTTGGAATAATTTATGGCTCTCGTTACCCATCCTGCCTTACTACTAGAGGATCTCTGTAACATGGAAATAGACATGTTGACTGATTTCTACTTTTCTAGATTAACCATTAATTTCAACCACAAATTTCCCCAGCTTAGTAGTTATCTAATTATTTTAATTACTGAAGTGTGTAGGGATTGGGATTGATATTAACCCTATCTCCCTGGGTTGGTAAACCTCTAGAGTTATATATTATCCCTACACTCAGTCTCCAAGTAACCCATATCTCCCAGGCTCAGAGCTAATTAATCATTTTAAATTTTGAGGAGTGTAGGGATTAGATTTATGGTATTAAACCTATCTCCCTGGGTTATCAAACCTTTTGAGTTATATCTTATCCCCACACTCAGTTTCCAAATAACTCATATTCCCTGAGCTCAGAACTATTTAATCTCTCAGTATAATATAGGCCCACCCATAGCTTGTATTGCATAGAACTGTCCTTTCTTCAATTCTGTGTAATTTATAAATTTCTGCAGAACCGCTTCTCTGCCATGATGATTCTGATGTATACCACTGGCCTTTAGTGTTGCTTGGAAAGGCTTTGCATTAACCCCAAGGCGCCAGTCCACGTCATATGATGTGTTGGTAGAGGCCTACGGTCCACGTCATATGACGTTTTGATTTTTCGCAGGCATGTTTGAACTTTGTAGTGCGCCATATGGACTCAGAGTATTGTCCCGGCATGGCTGGTGCGCGGGCCACGCTGGCTGGCCGGGGGAGGGGGTTGGGGTGGGAGGGCATCCCAGTAGTGAGGAAGACTGTGGTGGGGGGTGGTGGAAGGCCAGCATAGGGAGAGTGGCTTGAACCAGCTGATACTGGTTTGGGGTAGGAGTAAGGGTCCAGAGGAGTGGGATAGGGGTGGGGGGGGGGGGGAGGGCTACTAGGGGACCCTGAGGAGGTGTGCAGGAGAGATATGGGTGCTTGAGTACACTTGTACTGACCCTAGCCAGCCTCCCACGCACTACCCTGTCCTTGACCCTACCATTTCACGCCAGTTCACTGTGTATCGTGACAGTGGAAGGACAGCCAGGACCATCCAGGACTCGCTACCCCCCCGTGTATTCCACCCCTGCAAAGAGATGCCCCGGGAGTCTGAAGGAGGAGGAGTACATTCAGGAGTTGGCAAACATGAGTGGGAAGATATTATCATCAGCTAGCGAGACCAGCAGTGATGCTAGTGACCCTGATTATTATTATGAGGAGGACGTGCACACAATGGAGGCTGAGGTTGCAGTGGGAGAGAAGGAAGAGGAGGAGCGCGGTGGTGTGGAGGTAGAGGAGGAGAAGGAAACTCTACCTGAAGCAGATATTGATGTAATATCGTGGAGTGAGGGCAGTGATTTTGTGCCAACTGTGCCGGATTTTGATGAAAATAATGCAGGATTCACTGATGAATTTACTCTAGGTGACGATGCAACAGAGTTGGATTATTTCCAACTTTTTTTAGATAAGGAAATGGTTCAGTTCCTCTGTGATCAAAGTCAGGTATTTTATGATTATTGTAGTAGGAACCATAGTGGCCCTTCCTCTGCAGCAAAGATGCGATGCTGGACTGTGCCTGATGTTGGAGAGATGTATGTCATCCTTGCATTATTGATGTTGATGGCACATGTAAAGAAACATGTTCTTCATGATTATTGGATGCTGGATGACATTACAGCTACTCCTGTATTTGGCAAGTACATGTCCAAAGATCGCTTCCTTGCATTGCTGAGATACTTACATTTTGCTGATAATGACCACCCAGAACCACGTGACCGCCTGTGGAAGTTTCGAAATTTTTTCACAATGCTGAAAGAAAGATTTATAAAATTTTTTAGACCATTTCAGAAAATTGTGATAGATGAGTCTCTGGTGCTGTTTCATGGCCGTGTTCTGTTCAGACAGTACATTCCCTCAAAAAGACGTTGCTTTGGCGTAAAATTCTATGTGTTATGTGACTGCAAAACTGGGTATGTGTTGGACATGATAGTTTATACTGGGAGTGATACAGACATTCCAAGAAATGACCCACATGGATTCCCAGGTGCGGTTGCGAAGAAACTGATGGATCAGTATCTGAATGTGAATCATGTGTTGTACACAGACAATTATTACACATCTCCAGCACTGACTCAGTATCTGCTACAGTATGATACAGGCTCATGTGGCACAGTGCGCACCAACAGGAAAAATTGGCCAAAATTTGAGGGACGTCTGAGACATAGTGAAATACAGTTGAAAAAAGCACAGAACATGTTAGCAATAAGGTGGCATGATAAGCGTGATGTGAACATGCTTACAACAGTGCACAGAGGTCGTTTGGTAGTTAGTGACAAAGCAGATAGAGCAACAAGGCAACCTATCATGAAGCCTGATGCTGTAGTGGACTATACCAACAACATGTGCCTCGTGGACAAAAGTGAATTGCAGATAGGTCGTCATCCTACAGCTAGCATGCGACACCGCCTTTAGGCCCGGGACTTCATTTCTCGTCATTTCCAAGAAGAACATTCCCAGTACTGGTGCTAGAGCACGGGGTCAAAGGGCGTGCTTTGTGTGCAAGCACGCCACCAAACGACCACAAAAATGCAAGGATGTCAGCTCTTGGTGCAAGGAGTGTGGTGTTGCCCTATGCCTGCCTTGCTTTAGGATGCATCACACTGTCAAGAAGTACTGAGAACAGTGAAGTAATGTGTAAATAGTGTGTAAATAATTGTGGATACCTAAATAAACCTAAGTTTATTAGAAAATAAGTATCATGGGAAAAGTAAAGTAAGCCGATCTGAGTGTGGTGTTGCCCTATGCCTGCCTTGCTTTAGGGAGTATCACACTGTCAAGAAGTACTAAGAAGAGTGAAATAATGTGTAAACAGTGTGTAAATAATTGTGAATGCCTCAATAGATATAAGTTTATTAGAAAATAAGTATCATGGGAAACGTAAAGTAAGCCGATCTTTATTAGTTACTTTATTGTATTTTGTTGCTATTTTAGTTGTAATGTTGTGTTCATACGGCATTGTGAATTTGTGAGAGAACCAAAGACACACTCCAACACTTATTTTGGTGCGAAATAGTCCCCTCACGTCCCTCTATCACCACCGCCAACACACCACTGCGACCTTGAACACGCTTACCCCAGCCGCCACACACCGGCTCCCTCACACCACACAACCACCTCCAAATCGCCACCAGAGAGTAAGTACGCACTTTTTATGTGCTTTTTGGCATTTGTTATTGATTTGTAATTAAAAAATACAGTATATTTTGGGGAAAACTGATTATCCTGAAAATAACCCGGTTCCTGGACATTGATAGGTCAACCCATGCCTGGCACCTAGGGGTTAAGGTGGATAAAATGATTCCCCTTCCTAATTCTTTGCAACTTCCTACTGATGGCTCTGCTAATTAATTTATATGTACCGTAGCAAATGGTGAACCATATGATAGGTTTCTAGGCTCAAGAAGGGTTATGGTTACCGAGGATTTACATTAACTTCTGTGGCTCCTACCACAGCTAGAATGGTTTCCACAATTTCATTAACTTCTACATCTTCATGAATATCATTTCCTCACAGGAAAAGGATAGTGCGGTCACGCTTCCAATCTAATACGGCATTTAGCCTTTCATTAAGAGAAAAGGAACTTGACGTATTTCCACATCAACCATTTGTACAGAACGTGGTAGTAGGCTGTGCCCAATGAAAGCAACCTCAACCCCTAAAGCGCGGCCATCGACAGCCGATCCCCCCTTTGGCGGGGTTGTATCGCGGTCTGAGTACCTGTAGGAAAATATTTGCCAAAAATCAGAGATTAACCCTAGAATATTATAATTTTTATGGCAGATAGTACTTACATTCAGCTTTCTTCTGAGACAGGTGTTGAGCCTTCGTGGACTACCCAAGGACTTGTGGAGACTTGCAAAATTGGGTAACAAAATCTTCACTTTCACACCTCCAGCAACCCGGTTTCCCCTCTACCACAGCCTCAATCTGTCACAGTACACTTTATACCACAACGTACAGGTAGTTTGGAATCCGTATTTGTACAATAAGCACTGAAAATAAGGCTACAATCAACGGAGCGTATGGCCGACATGCAGCGCGGCGGCGGTCTTCCCGTCACTGAACAAACATTTCCCTTTTCACAGCTAAAAACACGTATACTACATTATTTTCCATCATAGTACTTCCCAAAGGCTCGCATGTCACTATTACGGCCATAAAAACTGTCACTGCCAGTATTGTGAAGCGGGAATGAGAAAGACCACCGCGGCGCGATTTTATTCTGCCTTACGCCAGTCACTTTATTCTCGCTCCTGTCGGCCGCTCGCACTTCACTTCTATCGCTCACTTTCACTCTCGCTGTCAGTTTAGTGCCAAATTCATCAGTGTCACTGTCATTACTTATAAAAATAATATTTTCTACACACCAAACTGTCACTGTCATAACATAGAATAGAAAAATATGCTTTCAACTTCTTACATTGGAGTGACTGTCACTCTCAATACTTATATTACTACTATGTACAATAATTTACACTGAAATCACTGTCACTGTCAGTGCTTTTACAACTACATACACTAATTTACACTCAACTGACTGTCACTGTCAGTACGTACAAGAAAACTAAACACTAGTATCACTGTCACTCTCAGTATTATTTACATATTTTCACCCTTATTTTCAATATCTACTCAAGCTGTGGTAGTCAAAGAAACACGGGTAAGCGCACAGGGAAATCTGACACTCTTTGCACTGCAAGGAGGTGCGTCTAAAAGTTCGTTCTTGCCGGTTTGTGTGGCTGCAAACATAGCACCTCCTCAGTGCTTTCCTCCTCTTGGCAGTGCTAGGCAGTGGCTCCAGGCGGTGTCGCTGAAGGTAGTCCTGGCACTGTAGGCGGTCTGGAGGTGTCTGTGAGTGGCGCCTGGCACCTGATGGCAGTACCTGCCCAAAACGCTGAAGCAGCTGGTAGATACAAGTCTTTGAAAACCACCTGAGAGAGTAGTTAGCTGGCTTCCTGTTCTTGATCTTATACAGGATGAAGGCGTTCAGCATGCACATTTCCAGCAAGCGCAAGAACACCTTCCTGTACCAGCGCCGGTTCCTCCTCAGGCAGTCAATCTCTCTGATCATCATATCGGACTTGTCCACCAGCCGCATATTGACGTTGTAGTCAATTACAGCATCAGGCTTCATCACAGGATCGCCAGTCCTTCTGTCTACCTTCCCTGTGGCTTGCATTTCCCCCTTGTGGACTGTGGTGAGCATGTTGACGATCCTCTTGTCGTGCCACCGTATCGCCAGCATCTTGTCTGATTTCTTCAGGTGCACGTCTCCCCGCTTTGATCTTTCAGCCTCGGGGAAGGCAGGGTAGTGTGCCCTATTGCTCCTGACAGTGCCACAGGATCCAACGCCGTGCTCTGAAAGGTACTTGGTGAGTTTGGGTGCTGTATAATAATTGTCCGTATACAGGACATGATTCCCGCCGAAGTACTTTTCCAGAAGCACTTTCACCACAGAGCCAGAGAATCCAAGGGGGTCAGTCTTGTCCAAGTCCACATTGCTGGCGGTGTAGATAACGAAGTCTAGGATGAACCCCATCTTGCAGTCGCACAGCACGAAAAACTTTATTCCAAAGCGGTGGCGTTTGCTTGGAATATACTGCACGAACCAAAGACGGCCCCTGAACAAAACCAAGGACTCGTCGATCACTACTTTCTTGAAGGGCCGAAAGAACGTCATAAACTTGTCCTTGATCATGAACAGGATTTCCCTCACTTTCCATAGGAGGTCAGTCTGGGAAGGCTCATCGTTGTTGGCAAAGTGAAGGTACGTCATGAGTTGCCTGAAACGATCCCGAGTCATGTACTTGTTGAAGATGGGTGTGGGGCAAAGATCGTCAGCACTCCAGTATTCCACGAGCTTATGCTTCCAGTTATGTGGCATCAGAAGCATCAAGCCGATGAATACAAATAGTTCCCGGATCGTCACAGGAACCCATGCTGCCATCCGCGATGTGGATGGCATTGCACCTTCACCTTGACGAACTGCAGCACATTGTCCTTCGTACCTGTTGGTCTCGGTACAAATCTGCTGCATAACTTCATCATCTAGGAACGCCAACAGGTAGTCCAAGCATTCACCACCCTCGGGGACAGGGAAGTCAGCCTGGATCCCACACCCAGTGGAATCAAAGGGCAGATCCTCTGGCACAAAATCAGAGCCCTCAGACCACACGAAGGCGTCCAGAGTGCCCTGCGTAGGCTGGGAGTGGGTGGGTGTGGCGGGGGGGGAGGCCGGCGGTGTGGCAGTGGGTGAGGCAGGCGGTGAGGCAGTGGGTGAGGCAGGCCGTGTGGCAGTGGGTGAGCTAGGTCGGGCCTGTGCGGTTGTGGTGGTGGTGGGGAGAGTGGGAGAAGGTTCAAGATCACTCGCAGTAGGCTGGGTGGTGAGTTGCCTAGTGCGATAAACCTTACCACTAATTGAAGCACTAGGAGACACTTTCCTACTCATGCCAGCACGAACACGGGGCGTACGGAAACCTCTACGAATACCAGACTGCCTACTTCCCTTCCGAGGTGGTGAAGGAGACTCCGAAGACTCCGGAGAAACCACAGCAGACGAAGATGACAAGAGAATGGGGCTGGGGGTGCGAGGCGGTATGTCGGCAGCGTGACCTGAGGTTGGGGACAATGGCCGGCCTGAGGAGAACAATGGCTGGGAACCGGGGTCACCACTTCACTTCCTCTTGGCCCACTTGCCATACGCCACTCCCTTCTGCACTGGAGCCTTGCCTGCCGAGGTGCTAGGCACAGCAATTGTCTCTTCCTGCACCTCAGACTCAGCACTCGATAAAGTGTCTGATTCAGCAAGGCTCGACAACACTGCAACTTCACTACCGTAGTCCACAGAGGCTTTCAGTAATTCTAGGCCTATAGCAGACTCACTCAGGCCCTTTCCACTCCCTAGTAAGGGTTTTGAAGGGGTAGAGGTCACAAAGCCCTTTTTCGGAGGGCTTGAAGGCACTGACTCAGAAGAGCTAGAATTCGTCATAATGTCACCTTGAAAGCCTGCAGTAAACTGACGCTAAACAGGGGCAAACTGAGCAAAAAAGCTAGTATGACAACTGGGGAAACAAGAGTTTCCAATTAGCATAAACTGCTTGCAATAGGAAAGAGCAGATTGACATTTCTGAGCAGTCCCGCGCTGCCATATATCACGGCGAGGGTGGCCGGGCCGCGGTGCGTGGGTGGGTAAAAAAAAAGATACTTGGCAACAACGGAGGTCAGTGGTACAAAGGTCAAGTGTACTAATAGTAGCTAAAGGGTGGCGGTACTGATAGACAATTCCAGCTTGAACCTGCTTGCCCGCATTTATTCAAAATTAACTTGAATCACAAACGCGACGATCCGCCGTTATGTCCTTTTCGGCGAGCATTGCAAACGCGACGCCTCGCGTTTTAGGGGTTAAGGGTGGGGGATCTTGAAAATATCATAGTCTGGGTCAAAAAATTACATTTTCTGTAAATGCCTCCCTCAGAGAAAACTGCAATCAGGGATAAATATGCTATAATATTATGACAATCCAGCACTTCTGAAATGCTTATTATTACACCTTTATGACAATAATGAGCCATGTGCGCCTCATGACACCTGCACCTACAAGTGCCTAATGTCCTTGGAAAACGATGGGACCAGGTACTATATACTCAGAACAAGCTGGAAACAATGTAGATACACCATATCAAACACATACAATAGTTTTGGTGGCATAACTATGACTCTCTGAAAACTTAAATTGATGATTTCTCGAAATGTAAGTGATGTGATAACTATCTATCTATCTATAGCCCGATGCCTTAATCCCGCAAAGGGTGGCCGCAGACAAAACGCCTCCAAGTCACTCTGTCACCCACCATTTGACTACCCTCCCCCCAACTCACTCCCCCCTCCCTCATATACCTCTCAACTCCATCTCTCCACCTCATCCTCGGTCTACCCTTCCCTCTCCCTCCCTCCACCTCACCTACATACACCCTCTTAGTCAGTCTTTCATTCTTCATTCTCTCCACATGTCCAAACCACCTCAGGGTATTTCTCCTAATCTTCTCAACCATGTGGAGAGGATGGAGGGTGAAAGACTGACGAAGAGAGTGTATGTGAGTGAGGTGGAGGGGGAAGAGGGAGAGGGAGGCCGAGGATGAGATGAAGGGATGCCGAGGATATGTATAAGAGAGAGGGTGTGTGAGTTGGGAGCAGGGCAGTGAAATGGAGGGGGACAGGGCGACTTGGAGGCGATTTGTTTGTGGCCACCCCAAACGGGATTGAGGCGTCTGGCAATAGATAGAGAGAGATTCTCAACCACATCCACATCCACCCCACAACGTTCCTTCACTTCTTCATTCATCAACCTGTCCCTCCATGTCACTCCACATGCTCCTCTCAAGTAACTCATTTCCACTTCTCTCACTCTTGACTTGTTCCCCTCTTGCAAGGTCCACGCCTCGCTTCCATATGTCAGGGTAGGGATCACAATACTATCATGCAGTGACTTCTTAACTTCCATACTCACCTCCCTATTTCTCATCACTGATTTCAGTGAACCAACAACCTTCCTTCCCTGCTGTATCCTTTCGTGTACTTCATCCCCCAAAGTTCCATCCTTACTCATCACACTACCCAAGTACTTGAATGCACTCACATTCTCCATATCCTCACCATCCAACCTCACTGTACATTCTGTGAATTCATTCCTCTCAAACACCATAACTTTATTTTTATGTACATTAACTTTCAGCTTTCTCCTCCTACACACTATCCCAAATTCATTCACCAAACCTTGCAACTCCCATTCATCTTTTCTCAACAGTAGTGTATTATCAGCAAACAGCAACACTGGAACCTTCCAAATCTCACCTCATTCATTAGAGCCATCCCCACATCCACTGCCCTACCTTGCATCTCCTTTAAAACCCCATCTTTGTATATATTAAACAGCCAAGGAGACATCACACAACCCTGTTTCAGTCCCACATTGAGATCAAAGAACTCGCTCAGCTCACCATCCACTCGCACATTAGCCCTAGCTCCTTCGCACATACTCTTCACAGCACTCAACAATTTCCCCTCCACTCCATATATTCTTAATACCTTCCACATACCTTGCCTATCTATTCTGTGAATAAGCTTTCTCCAAGTCCATGAAGGCAGCATACACTTTCTTTCCCTTCTCTAGATACTTCTCCACTAAACATCTTAGAACAATTATCTGATCTACACACCCTTTTCCCTTCCTAAATCCCCCTTTTTCTTCTCCAACTAGCTCCTCTGTCACATGCCTAACCCTATCAATGAGTATTCTACCATATATTTTACAAGTCACACTAAGAAGGCTATGGTTACCCACATACTTCTCTCTCCCCTTTTCCTTTGTATAAAGGAACAATTATACCTGATTTCCAGTCCTCTGGAACCCTTCCCTCTTCCCAAACCAATCTACATAACTTCCATATCCGCTCCACAACAATCTCACCCCCATACCTCAGCATTTCACCACACACTCCATCAATTCCGGGGCCTTTCCCAACTTGATCTTCTTCATTGCTTCCACTACTTCCACCCTACTGATCTCTTCCTCCCTCCTCTCATCTCTTCTTCTCCCAGCCATTCCCCAACCACTTACACTCGCACTGCTCTCACTCTCTACATTCAACAAATCCTCAAAGTGCTCCTTCCATCTCCTCAATTTCTCTCTCTTCTCCACCAACAATCTATTATTCATATTTTTCACTCCCCTACTATTTCCCCTTTCACACTGCCTTACTTTCGTTACCTCCTTCTAAAACAATTTCTCACTCTCCCTCCATTTTACACTCAGATTCCTCCCAAATTCTTCATCTACTTTCTTCTTACTCTCCTTCACCAGTCTCTTCACCTCCCTTCTCCTGCTCACATATACCTCTCTCTTCTCTCTCTCATCTTCTTCCCTACCTCTACTGGCTAACCATTCACTATATGCCTTCTTCTTTTGTTCCACAGCTCGTTTCACCTCATCATTCCACCACGCTGTCCCTTGCACACCCTTGCATCTCCTCCTCACTCCACAAACCACCTCACACGCTACGCCTATCTCTTCCGTGAATATCTTACATACGTCGTCCACCCCTTCCATCTGCTCTAGCTCATACCTTTCCAATCTATCTTCCACTTTGCTCTTACACTCTGCCATTTTCTCACTGTCTTGCACATTCTCCACTCTTCTCACAGGAGCTGTTTCCTCCTGTCTTCCCCTTCGTCTCCTCAACCATTTTCTTTGCAACTTTACCTTGGCCATCACTAAGTGATGGTCTGAGACTCCATTCCCCCACCCTCTCCACACTCTTGCATCCAACACTTGTCTTCTCATTCGCTCATCCACACACACGTAAGCTATCATTGCCTTTCGTTCAACAAGTTCACCATCCATCCTCCTCATTACTCTCCATGTATACCGGTGGATCATTTTATGCCGAAAGTATGTGTTGGCTATTGCCAACCCCTTACCATCACAGATGTCCACCAAAGCACTACCATTACCATCTACTTCAGCTGGCACACCCCACTGACCAACCACTCCATCCACTGGTTCATTCCCAACTTTGCCATTCATGTCTCCAATCAAAAGCACTCTCTCCTTTCAAATTTGTCCATACATGCTTCTACTCTCGCCCAAAACTCATCTTTCACTCTTGCCACTCGGTCCTCTGTCGGTGCTTGTCTCCATATTATCCAGTACAGTTGCTGTTAAACAGCATTTATATCTGCCTAGTTGTATTACATGTCTAACTAAATCAAAGGACTGAGCTTCCTTAGTAGTTAAGAATCCTGTAATGGCTAGATTTACCTTGCCTATAATAGGTAACTTTAATTTCTTCACAATGTTTGCGGAAATAAAGGTTTTCTAAACACCCCTATCAAAAAGGGTACATGCTAATAGGTTTCTATTCTCAATCACTACCATCACATCTGCTATTGGAACTGCAGCTGGCATTACTACTGGAGTTTTACCCTTAGCAATTGTCATATTGACACTTGCAGGTTTAGGAACCTCATTATTCATCCTTGGGCATAAAGCACTATGATGATGATCTCTTTTACATTTGAAACAAAGATTTAATTTAGTTTTGGAGTCCGCGGAAGTGTGTTCGGAATTCATACAGATTATACAACACCCATTTTCCTGAAGCCTTCCTACTCTAGAACCATAATCAGGATAATGTTAACAAGATGGACTGGAATGTTGCTCCCCACAAAATGTACAGACCTTCCTGTCCTTTACCATGGAAAGTTTTACCTCCTTATTTTCATCAGCTTGTCTATTCCTTGTCTTTACTATTTTATCCTCAGCTTTTAAAGAGCTAAGGAAAGTATCTATCTCTTCTGTAGGCACATACTTAGTCTTCTCTCACTTAGGTTTCCCAACCAATTGGTTAGTGTTTTTTTTTCTTTATATCAGCCATCTGTTTAATCTCAGCAGGCTTTACGGTTCCTTGCATATGTTTACAGAGTTGCATTAAGCCTTCCTCAATCTCATCAAAGTAGAAATTATCCTTTTTGTACATACCATACAAGGCATCCTTAGTTTTTGGTAGAAGCTTTAAGGACACAATTCTAGAAAGCACCCAATCTGCTGCCTTATTATCTTCGTAAGTACCTAAAGCCTTTAAATTACAACTCATTGTAACTCTAAAATTTTGCAAGAAATCAAAA
This sequence comes from Coenobita brevimanus, assembly GCF_032717465.1. NCBI lineage: Eukaryota > Metazoa > Arthropoda > Malacostraca > Decapoda > Coenobitidae > Coenobita > Coenobita brevimanus. Next base: position 33,733 of record NW_027645389.1, on the reverse strand, counting down.
TCATGTTTAGGTATTGGTAATTCAATTAGAGCCTTCAGTAACTGGGTGATAATCTGCTCCCTGTCCTTGTAATTCTCTCTAAGGATAGTCAACGCCACTTCATAATTGTTTTCTTCCACTGGCAATTCTTTTATCAGCTTGTAAGGCGTTCCCATGACCTGTCCTAACAGATATGTGAGGTTACTCACATTAGGGATATCTGTTCTATCATGAACTTTGTATTTGAACTGATCCCAGAAGGATTTCCAATTATGCTCCCCATCAGACTCCGGAAGCATAATTTGTGGTAGTACAGCTTTGCTCTGCTGTTCCACAACTTGTATTTCCGCTGCAGTCTCGGCCAATTTTGACTCTAATAACTGCACTAAGGTTAAATATTCCTCTAATTTACTTTCAAATTTGGTAGTCTCCGACTCAAAGAGATCTTTATCATCATCTTTTACTATGGCTCTTTCTAAATTTACATAAACTTCTTTATACTTAGTCCATCGGTCTTTCAGTATATTCAGAAGACTATTCAATTTCTCTCTGAACAGAGGTGTTTCATCTAACAATTGTTTGGAATAATTTATGGCTCTCGTTACCCATCCTGCCTTACTACTAGAGGATCTCTGTAACATGGAAATAGACATGTTGACTGATTTCTACTTTTCTAGATTAACCATTAATTTCAACCACAAATTTCCCCAGCTTAGTAGTTATCTAATTATTTTAATTACTGAAGTGTGTAGGGATTGGGATTGATATTAACCCTATCTCCCTGGGTTGGTAAACCTCTAGAGTTATATATTATCCCTACACTCAGTCTCCAAGTAACCCATATCTCCCAGGCTCAGAGCTAATTAATCATTTTAAATTTTGAGGAGTGTAGGGATTAGATTTATGGTATTAAACCTATCTCCCTGGGTTATCAAACCTTTTGAGTTATATCTTATCCCCACACTCAGTTTCCAAATAACTCATATTCCCTGAGCTCAGAACTATTTAATCTCTCAGTATAATATAGGCCCACCCATAGCTTGTATTGCATAGAACTGTCCTTTCTTCAATTCTGTGTAATTTATAAATTTCTGCAGAACCGCTTCTCTGCCATGATGATTCTGATGTATACCACTGGCCTTTAGTGTTGCTTGGAAAGGCTTTGCATTAACCCCAAGGCGCCAGTCCACGTCATATGATGTGTTGGTAGAGGCCTACGGTCCACGTCATATGACGTTTTGATTTTTCGCAGGCATGTTTGAACTTTGTAGTGCGCCATATGGACTCAGAGTATTGTCCCGGCATGGCTGGTGCGCGGGCCACGCTGGCTGGCCGGGGGAGGGGTTGGGGTGGGAGGGCATCCCAGTAGTGAGGAAGACTGTGGTGGGGGGTGGTGGAAGGCCAGCATAGGGAGAGTGGCTTGAACCAGCTGATACTGGTTTGGGGTAGGAGTAAGGGTCCAGAGGAGTGGGATAGGGGGTTGGGGTGGTGGGGAGGGCTACTAGGGGACCCTGAGGAGGTGTGCAGGAGAGATATGGGTGCTTGAGTACACTTGTACTGACCCTAGCCAGCCTCCCACGCACTACCCTGTCCTTGACCCTACCATTTCACGCCAGTTCACTGTGTATCGTGACAGTGGAAGGACAGCCAGGACCATCCAGGACTCGCTACCCCCCCGTGTATTCCACCCCTGCAAAGAGATGCCCCGGGAGTCTGAAGGAGGAGGAGTACATTCAGGAGTTGGCAAACATGAGTGGGAAGATATTATCATCAGCTAGCGAGACCAGCAGTGATGCTAGTGACCCTGATTATTATTATGAGGAGGACGTGCACACAATGGAGGCTGAGGTTGCAGCGGGAGAGGAGGAAGAGGAGGAGCGCGGTGGTGTGGAGGTAGAGGAGGAGAAGGAAACTCTACCTGAAGCAGATATTGATGTAATATCGTGGAGTGAGGGCAGTGATTTTGTGCCAACTGTGCCGGATTTTGATGAAAATAATGCAGGATTCACTGATGAATTTACTCTAGGTGACGATGCAACAGAGTTGGATTATTTCCAACTTTTTTAGATAAGGAAATGGTTCAGTTCCTCTGTGATCAAAGTCAGGTATTTTATGATTATTGTAGTAGGAACCATAGTGGCCCTTCCTCTGCAGCAAAGATGCGACGCTGGACTGTGCCTGATGTTGGAGAGATGTATGTCATCCTTGCATTATTGATGTTGATGGCACATGTAAAGAAACATGTTCTTCATGATTATTGGATGCTGGATGACATTACAGCTACTCCTGTATTTGGCAAGTACATGTCCAAAGATCGCTTCCTTGCATTGCTGAGATACTTACATTTTGCTGATAATGACCACCCAGAACCACGTGACCGCCTGTGGAAGTTTCGAAATTTTTTCACAATGCTGAAAGAAAGATTTATAAAATTTTTTAGACCATTTCAGAAAATTGTGATAGATGAGTCTCTGGTGCTGTTTCATGGCCGTGTTCTGTTCAGACAGTACATTCCCTCAAAAAGACGTTGCTTTGGCGTAAAATTCTATGTGTTATGTGACTGCAAAACTGGGTATGTGTTGGACATGATAGTTTATACTGGGAGTGATACAGACATTCCAAGAAATGACCCACATGGATTCCCAGGTGCGGTTGCGAAGAAACTGATGGATCAGTATCTGAATGTGAATCATGTGTTGTACACAGACAATTATTACACATCTCCAGCACTGACTCAGTATCTGCTACAGTATGATACAGGCTCATGTGGCACAGTGCGCACCAACAGGAAAAATTGGCCAAAATTTGAGGGACGTCTGAGACATAGTGAAATACAGTTGAAAAAAGCACAGAACATGTTAGCAATAAGGTGGCATGATAAGCGTGATGTGAACATGCTTACAACAGTGCACAGAGGTCGTTTGGTAGTTAGTGACAAAGCAGATAGAGCAACAAGGCAACCTATCATGAAGCCTGTTGCTGTAGTGGACTATACCAACAACATGTGCCTCGTGGACAAAAGTGAATTGCAGATAGGTCGTCATCCTACAGCTAGCATGCGACACCGCCTTTAGGCCCGGGACTTCATTTCTCGTCATTTCCAAGAAGAACATTCCCAGTACTGGTGCTAGAGCACGGGGTCAAAGGGCGTGCTTTGTGTGCAAGCACGCCACCAAACGACCACAAAAATGCAAGGATGTCAGCTCTTGGTGCAAGGAGTGTGGTGTTGCCCTATGCCTGCCTTGCTTTAGGATGCATCACACTGTCAAGAAGTACTGAGAACAGTGAAGTAATGTGTAAATAGTGTGTAAATAATTGTGGATACCTAAATAAACCTAAGTTTATTAGAAAATAAGTATCATGGGAAAAGTAAAGTAAGCCGATCTGAGTGTGGTGTTGCCCTATGCCTGCCTTGCTTTAGGGAGTATCACACTGTCAAGAAGTACTAAGAAGAGTGAAATAATGTGTAAACAGTGTGTAAATAATTGTGAATGCCTCAATAGATATAAGTTTATTAGAAAATAAGTATCATGGGAAACGTAAAGTAAGCCGATCTTTATTAGTTACTTTATTGTATTTTGTTGCTATTTTAGTTGTAATGTTGTGTTCATACGGCATTGTGAATTTGTGAGAGAACCAAAGACACACTCCAACACTTATTTTGGTGCGAAATAGTCCCCTCACGTCCCTCTATCACCACCGCCAACACACCACTGCGACCTTGAACACGCTTACCCCAGCCGCCACACACCGGCTCCCTCACACCACACAACCACCTCCAAATCGCCACCAGAGAGTAAGTACGCACTTTTTATGTGCTTTTTGGCATTTGTTATTGATTTGTAATAAAAAAAAATACAGTATATTTTGGGGAAAACTGATTATCCTGAAAATAACCCGGTTCCTGGACATTGATAGGTCAACCCATGCCTGGCACCTAGGGGTTAAGGTGGATAAAATGATTCCCCTTCCTAATTCTTTGCAACTTCCTACTGATGGCTCTGCTAATTAATTTATATGTACCGTAGCAAATGGTGAACCATATGATAGGTTTCTAGGCTCAAGAAGGGTTATGGTTACCGAGGATTTACATTAACTTCTGTGGCTCCTACCACAGCTAGAATGGTTTCCACAATTTCATTAACTTCTACATCTTCATGAATATCATTTCCTCCCAGGAAAAGGATAGTGCGGTCACGCTTCCAATCTAATACGGCATTTAGCCTTTCATTAAGAGAAAAGGAACTTGACGTATTTCCACATCAACCATTTGTACAGAACGTGGTAGTAGGCTGTGCCCAATGAAAGCAACCTCAACCCCTAAAGCGCGGCCATCGACAGCCGATCCCCCCCCCCCCTTTGGCGGGGTTGTATCGCGGTCTGAGTACCTGTAGGAAAATATTTGCCAAAAATCAGAGATTAACCCTAGAATATTATAATTTTTATGGCAGATAGTACTTACATTCAGCTTTCTTCTGAGACAGGTGTTGAGCCTTCGTGGACTACCCAAGGACTTGTGGAGACTTGCAAAATTGGGTAACAAAATCTTCACTTTCACACCTCCAGCAACCCGGTTTCCCCTCTACCACAGCCTCAATCTGTCACAGTACACTTTATACCACAACGTACAGGTAGTTTGGAATCCGTATTTGTACAATAAGCACTGAAAATAAGGCTACAATCAACGGAGCGTATGGCCGACATGCAGCGCGGCGGCGGTCTTCCCGTCACTGAACAAACATTTCCCTTTTCACAGCTAAAAACACGTATACTACATTATTTTCCATCATAGTACTTCCCAAAGGCTCGCATGTCACTATTACGGCCATAAAAACTGTCACTGCCAGTATTGTGAAGCGGGAATGAGAAAGACCACCGCGGCGCGATTTTATTCTGCCTTACGCCAGTCACTTTATTCTCGCTCCTGTCGGCCGCTCGCACTTCACTTCTATCGCTCACTTTCACTCTCGCTGTCAGTTTAGTGCCAAATTCATCAGTGTCACTGTCATTACTTATAAAAATAATATTTTCTACACACCAAACTGTCACTGTCATAACATAGAATAGAAAAATATGCTTTCAACTTCTTACATTGGAGTGACTGTCACTCTCAATACTTATATTACTACTATGTACAATAATTTACACTGAAATCACTGTCACTGTCAGTGCTTTTACAACTACATACACTAATTTACACTCAACTGACTGTCACTGTCAGTACGTACAAGAAAACTAAACACTAGTATCACTGTCACTCTCAGTATTATTTACATATTTTCACCCTTATTTTCAATATCTACTCAAGCTGTGGTAGTCAAAGAAACACGGGTAAGCGCACAGGGAAATCTGACACTCTTTGCACTGCAAGGAGGTGCGTCTAAAAGTTCGTTCTTGCCGGTTTGTGTGGCTGCAAACATAGCACCTCCTCAGTGCTTTCCTCCTCTTGGCAGTGCTAGGCAGTGGCTCCAGGCGGTGTCGCTGAAGGTAGTCCTGGCACTGTAGGCGGTCTGGAGGTGTCTGTGAGTGGCGCCTGGCACCTGATGGCAGTACCTGCCCAAAACGCTGAAGCAGCTGGTAGATACAAGTCTTTGAAAACCACCTGAGAGAGTAGTTAGCTGGCTTCCTGTTCTTGATCTTATACAGGATGAAGGCGTTCAGCATGCACATTTCCAGCAAGCGCAAGAACACCTTCCTGTACCAGCGCCGGTTCCTCCTCAGGCAGTCAATCTCTCTGATCATCATATCGGACTTGTCCACCAGCCGCATATTGACGTTGTAGTCAATTACAGCATCAGGCTTCATCACAGGATCGCCAGTCCTTCTGTCTACCTTCCCTGTGGCTTGCATTTCCCCCTTGTGGACTGTGGTGAGCATGTTGACGATCCTCTTGTCGTGCCACCGTATCGCCAGCATCTTGTCTGATTTCTTCAGGTGCACGTCTCCCCGCTTTGATCTTTCAGCCTCGGGGAAGGCAGGGTAGTGTGCCCTATTGCTCCTGACAGTGCCACAGGATCCAACGCCGTGCTCTGAAAGGTACTTGGTGAGTTTGGGTGCTGTATAATAATTGTCCGTATACAGGACATGATTCCCGCCAGTACTTTTCCAGAAGCACTTTCACCACAGAGCCAGAGAATCCAAGGGGGTCAGTCTTGTCCAAGTCCACATTGCTGGCGGTGTAGATAACGAAGTCTAGGATGAACCCCATCTTGCAGTCGCACAGCACGAAAAACTTTATTCCAAAGCGGTGGCGTTTGCTTGGAATATACTGCACGAACCAAAGACGGCCCCTGAACAAAACCAAGGACTCGTCGATCACTACTTTCTTGAAGGGCCGAAAGAACGTCATAAACTTGTCCTTGATCATGAACAGGATTTCCTCACTTTCCATAGGAGGTCAGTCTGGGAAGGCTCATCGTTGTTGGCAAAGTGAAGGTACGTCATGAGTTGCCTGAAACGATCCCGAGTCATGTACTTGTTGAAGATGGGTGTGGGGCAAAGATCGTCAGCACTCCAGTATTCCACGAGCTTATGCTTCCAGTTATGTGGCATCAGAAGCATCAAGCCGATGAATACAAATAGTTCCCGGATCGTCACAGGAACCCATGCTGCCATCCGCGATGTGGATGGCATTGCACCTTCACCTTGACGAACTGCAGCACATTGTCCTTCGTACCTGTTGGTCTCGGTACAAATCTGCTGCATAACTTCATCATCTAGGAACGCCAACAGGTAGTCCAAGCATTCACCACCCTCGGGGACAGGGAAGTCAGCCTGGATCCCACACCCAGTGGAATCAAAGGGCAGATCCTCTGGCACAAAATCAGAGCCCTCAGACCACACGAAGGCGTCCAGAGTGCCCTGCGTAGGCTGGGAGTGGGTGGGTGTGGCGGGGGTGAGGCAGGCGGTGTGGCAGTGGGTGAGGCAGGCGGTGAGGCAGTGGGTGAGGCAGGCCGTGTGGCAGTGGGTGAGCTAGGTCGGGCCTGTGCGGTTGTGGTGGTGGTGGGGAGAGTGGGAGAAGGTTCAAGATCACTCGCAGTAGGCTGGGTGGTGAGTTGCCTAGTGCGATAAACCTTACCACTAATTGAAGCACTAGGAGACACTTTCCTACTCATGCCAGCACGAACACGGGGCGTACGGAAACCTCTACGAATACCAGACTGCCTACTTCCCTTCCGAGGTGGTGAAGGAGACTCCGAAGACTCCGGAGAAACCACAGCAGACGAAGATGACAAGAGAATGGGGCTGGGGGTGCGAGGCGGTATGTCGGCAGCGTGACCTGAGGTTGGGGACAATGGCCGGCCTGAGGAGAACAATGGCTGGGAACCGGGGTCACCACTTCACTTCCTCTTGGCCCACTTGCCATACGCCACTCCCTTCTGCACTGGAGCCTTGCCTGCCGAGGTGCTAGGCACAGCAATTGTCTCTTCCTGCACCTCAGACTCAGCACTCGATAAAGTGTCTGATTCAGCAAGGCTCGACAACACTGCAACTTCACTACCGTAGTCCACAGAGGCTTTCAGTAATTCTAGGCCTATAGCAGACTCACTCAGGCCCTTTCCACTCCCTAGTAAGGGTTTTGAAGGGGTAGAGGTCACAAAGCCCTTTTTCGGAGGGCTTGAAGGCACTGACTCAGAAGAGCTAGAATTCGTCATAATGTCACCTTGAAAGCCTGCAGTAAACTGACGCTAAACAGGGGCAAACTGAGCAAAAAAAAGCTAGTATGACAACTGGGGAAACAAGAGTTTCCAATTAGCATAAACTGCTTGCAATAGGAAAGAGCAGATTGACATTTCTGAGCAGTCCGCGCTGCCATATATCACGGCGAGGGTGGCCGGGCCGCGGTGCGTGGGTGGGTAAAAAAAAAGATACTTGGCAACAACGGAGGTCAGTGGTACAAAGGTCAAGTGTACTAATAGTAGCTAAAGGGTGGCGGTACTGATAGACAATTCCAGCTTGAACCTGCTTGCCCGCATTTATTCAAAATTAACTTGAATCACAAACGCGACGATCCGCCGTTATGTCCTTTTCGGCGAGCGTTGCAAACGCGACGCCTCGCGTTTTAGGGGTTAAGGGTGGGGGATCTTGAAAATATCATAGTCTGGGTCAAAAAATTACATTTTCTGTAAATGCCTCCCTCAGAGAAAACTGCAATCAGGGATAAATATGCTATAATATTATGACAATCCAGCACTTCTGAAATGCTTATTATTACACCTTTATGACAATAATGAGCCATGTGCGCCTCATGACACCTGCACCTACAAGTGCCTAATGTCCTTGGAAAACGATGGGACCAGGTACTATATACTCAGAACAAGCTGGAAACAATGTAGATACACCATATCAAACACATACAATAGTTTTGGTGGCATAACTATGACTCTCTGAAAACTTAAATTGATGATTTCTCGAAATGTAAGTGATGTGATAACTATCTATCTATCTATAGCCCGATGCCTTAATCCCGCAAAGGGTGGCCGCAGACAAAACGCCTCCAAGTCACTCTGTCACCCACCATTTGACTACCCTCCCCCCAACTCACTCCCCCCTCCCTCATATACCTCTCAACTCCATCTCTCCACCTCATCCTCGGTCTACCCTTCCCTCTCCCTCCCTCCACCTCACCTACATACACCCTCTTAGTCAGTCTTTCATTCTTCATTCTCTCCACATGTCCAAACCACCTCAGGGTATTTCTCCTAATCTTCTCAACCATGTGGAGAGGATGGAGGGTGAAAGACTGACGAAGAGAGTGTATGTGAGTGAGGTGGAGGGGGGAAGAGGGAGAGGGAGGCCGAGGATGAGATGGAGGGATGGGGTGGAGAGGTATATGAGAGAGGGTGTGTGAGTTGGGAGCAGGGCAGTGAAATGGAGGGGGACAGGGCGACTTGGAGGCGATTTGTTTGTGGCCACCCCAAACGGGATTGAGGCGTCTGGCAATAGATAGAGAGAGATTCTCAACCACATCCACATCCACCCCACAACGTTCCTTCACTTCTTCATTCATCAACCTGTCCCTCCATGTCACTCCACATGCTCCTCTCAAGTAACTCATTTCCACTTCTCTCACTCTTGACTTGTTCCCCTCTTGCAAGGTCCACGCCTCGCTTCCATATGTCAGGGTAGGGATCACAATACTATCATGCAGTGACTTCTTAACTTCCATACTCACCTCCCTATTTCTCATCACTGATTTCAGTGAACCAACAACCTTCCTTCCCTGCTGTATCCTTTCGTGTACTTCATCCCCCAAAGTTCCATCCTTACTCATCACACTACCCAAGTACTTGAATGCACTCACATTCTCCATATCCTCACCATCCAACCTCACTGTACATTCTGTGAATTCATTCCTCTCAAACACCATAACTTTATTTTTATGTACATTAACTTTCAGCTTTCTCCTCCTACACACTATCCCAAATTCATTCACCAAACCTTGCAACTCCCATTCATCTTTTCTCAACAGTAGTGTATTATCAGCAAACAGCAACACTGGAACCTTCCAAATCTCACCTCATTCATTAGAGCCATCCCCACATCCACTGCCCTACCTTGCATCTCCTTTAAAACCCCATCTTTGTATATATTAAACAGCCAAGGAGACATCACACAACCCTGTTTCAGTCCCACATTGAGATCAAAGAACTCGCTCAGCTCACCATCCACTCGCACATTAGCCCTAGCTCCTTCGCACATACTCTTCACAGCACTCAACAATTTCCCCTCCACTCCATATATTCTTAATACCTTCCACATACCTTGCCTATCTATTCTGTGAATAAGCTTTCTCCAAGTCCATGAAGGCAGCATACACTTTCTTTCCCTTCTCTAGATACTTCTCCACTAAACATCTTAGAACAATTATCTGATCTACACACCCTTTTCCCTTCCTAAATCCCCCTTTTTCTTCTCCAACTAGCTCCTCTGTCACATGCCTAACCCTATCAATGAGTATTCTACCATATATTTTACAAGTCACACTAAGAAGGCTATGGTTACCCACATACTTCTCTCTCCCCTTTTCCTTTGTATAAAGGAACAATTATACCTGATTTCCAGTCCTCTGGAACCCTTCCCTCTTCCCAAACCAATCTACATAACTTCCATATCCGCTCCACAACAATCTCACCCCCATACCTCAGCATTTCACCACACACTCCATCAATTCCGGGGCCTTTCCCAACTTGATCTTCTTCATTGCTTCCACTACTTCCACCCTACTGATCTCTTCCTCCCTCCTCTCATCTCTTCTTCTCCCAGCCATTCCCCAACCACTTACACTCGCACTGCTCTCACTCTCTACATTCAACAAATCCTCAAAGTGCTCCTTCCATCTCCTCAATTTCTCTCTCTTCTCCACCAACAATCTATTATTCATATTTTTCACTCCCCTACTATTTCCCCTTTCACACTGCCTTACTTTCGTTACCTCCTTCTAAAACAATTTCTCACTCTCCCTCCATTTTACACTCAGATTCCTCCCAAATTCTTCATCTACTTTCTTCTTACTCTCCTTCACCAGTCTCTTCACCTCCCTTCTCCTGCTCACATATACCTCTCTCTTCTCTCTCTCATCTTCTTCCCTACCTCTACTGGCTAACCATTCACTATATGCCTTCTTCTTTTGTTCCACAGCTCGTTTCACCTCATCATTCCACCACGCTGTCCCTTGCACACCCTTGCATCTCCTCCTCACTCCACAAACCACCTCACACGCTACGCCTATCTCTTCCGTGAATATCTTACATACGTCGTCCACCCCTTCCATCTGCTCTAGCTCATACCTTTCCAATCTATCTTCCACTTTGCTCTTACACTCTGCCATTTTCTCACTGTCTTGCACATTCTCCACTCTTCTCACAGGAGCTGTTTCCTCCTGTCTTCCACTAAGTCTCCTCAACCATTTTCTTTGCAACTTTACCTTGGCCATCACTAAGTGATGGTCTGAGACTCCATTCCCCCACCCTCTCCACACTCTTGCATCCAACACTTGTCTTCTCATTCGCTCATCCACACACACGTAAGCTATCATTGCCTTTCGTTCAACAAGTTCACCATCCACCCTCCTCATTACTCTCCATGTATACCGGTGGATCATTTTATGCCGAAAGTATGTGTTGGCTATTGCCAACCCCTTACCATCACAGATGTCCACCAAAGCACTACCATTACCATCTACTTCAGCTGGCACACCCCACTGACCAACCACTCCATCCACTGGTTCATTCCCAACTTTGCCATTCATGTCTCCAATCAAAAGCACTCTCTCCTTTCAAATTTGTCCATACATGCTTCTACTCTCGCCCAAAACTCATCTTTCACTCTTGCCACTCGGTCCTCTGTCGGTGCTTGTCTCCATATTATCCAGTACAGTTGCTGTTAAACAGCATTTATATCTGCCTAGTTGTATTACATGTCTAACTAAATCAAAGGACTGAGCTTCCTTAGTAGTTAAGAATCCTGTAATGGCTAGATTTACCTTGCCTATAATAGGTAACTTTAATTTCTTCACAATGTTTGCGGAAATAAAGGTTTTCTAAACACCCCTATCAAAAAGGGTACATGCTAATAGGTTTCTATTCTCAATCACTACCATCACATCTGCTATTGGAACTGCAGCTGGCATTACTACTGGAGTTTTACCCTTAGCAATTGTCATATTGACACTTGCAGGTTTAGGAACCTCATTATTCATCCTTGGGCATAAAGCACTATGATGATGATCTCTTTTACATTTGAAACAAAGATTTAATTTAGTTTTGGAGTCCGCGGAAGTGTGTTCGGAATTCATACAGATTATACAACACCCATTTTCCTGAAGCCTTCCTACTCTAGAACCATAATCAGGATAATGTTAACAAGATGGACTGGAATGTTGCTCCCCACAAAATGTACAGACCTTCCTGTCCTTTACCATGGAAAGTTTTACCTCCTTATTTTCATCAGCTTGTCTATTCCTTGTCTTTACTATTTTATCCTCAGCTTTTAAAGAGCTAAGGAAAGTATCTATCTCTTCTGTAGGCACATACTTAGTCTTCTCTCACTTAGGTTTCCCAACCAATTGGTTAGTGTTTTTTCTTTATATCAGCCATCTGTTTAATCTCAGCAGGCTTTACGGTTCCTTGCATATGTTTACAGAGTTGCATTAAGCCTTCCTCAATCTCATCAAAGTAGAAATTATCCTTTTTGTACATACCATACAAGGCATCCTTAGTTTTTGGTAGAAGCTTTAAGGACACAATTCTAGAAAGCACCCAATCTGCTGCCTTATTATCTTCGTAAGTACCTAAAGCCTTTAAATTACAACTCATTGTAACTCTAAAATTTTGCAAGAAATCAAAATCATGTTTAGGTATTGGTAATTCAATTAGAGCCTTCAGTAACTGGGTGATAATCTGCTCCCTGTCCTTGTAATTCTCTCTAAGGATAGTCAACGCCACTTCATAATTGTTTTCTTCCACTGGCAATTCTTTTATCAGCTTGTAAGGCGTTCCCATGACCTGTCCTAACAGATATGTGAGGTTACTCACATTAGGGATATCTGTTCTATCATGAACTTTGTATTTGAACTGATCCCAGAAGGATTTCCAATTATGCTCCCCATCAGACTCCGGAAGCATAATTTGTGGTAGTACAGCTTTGCTCTGCTGTTCCACAACTTGTATTTCCGCTGCAGTCTCGGCCAATTTTGACTCTAATAACTGCACTAAGGTTAAATATTCCTCTAATTTACTTTCAAATTTGGTAGTCTCCGACTCAAAGAGATCTTTATCATCATCTTTTACTATGGCTCTTTCTAAATTTACATAAACTTCTTTATACTTAGTCCATCGGTCTTTCAGTATATTCAGAAGACTATTCAATTTCTCTCTGAACAGAGGTGTTTCATCTAACAATTGTTTGGAATAATTTATGGCTCTCGTTACCCATCCTGCCTTACTACTAGAGGATCTCTGTAACAAGGAAATAGACATGTTGACTGATTTCTACTTTTCTAGATTAACCATTAATTTCAACCACAAATTTCCCCAGCTTAGTAGTTATCTAATTATTTTAATTACTGAAGTGTGTAGGGATTGGGATTGATATTAACCCTATCTCCCTGGGTTGGTAAACCTCTAGAGTTATATATTATCCCTACACTCAGTCTCCAAGTAACCCATATCTCCCAGGCTCAGAGCTAATTAATCATTTTAAATTTTGAGGAGTGTAGGGATTAGATTTATGGTATTAAACCTATCTCCCTGGGTTATCAAACCTTTTGAGTTATATCTTATCCCCACACTCAGTTTCCAAATAACTCATATTCCCTGAGCTCAGAACTATTTAATCTCTCAGTATAATATAGGCCCACCCATAGCTTGTATTGCATAGAACTGTCCTTTCTTCAATTCTGTGTAATTTATAAATTTCTGCAGAACCGCTTCTCTGCCATGATGATTCTGATGTATACCACTGGCCTTTAGTGTTGCTTGGAAAGGCTTTGCATTAACCCCAAGGCGCCAGTCCACGTCATATGATGTGTTGGTAGAGGCCTCACGGTCCACGTCATATGACGTTTGATTTTTCGCAGGCATGTTTGAACTTTGTAGTGCGCCATATGGACTCAGAGTATTGTCCCGGCATGGCTGGTGCGCGGGCCACGCTGGCTGGCCGGGGAGGGGGTTGGGGTGGGAGGGCATCCCAGTAGTGAGGAAGACTGTGGTGGGGGGTGGTGGAAGGCCAGCATAGGGAGAGTGGCTTGAACCAGCTGATACTGGTTTGGGGTAGGAGTAAGGGTCCAGAGGAGTGGGATAGGGGGTTGGGGTGGTGGGGAGGGCTACTAGGGGACCCTGAGGAGGTGTGCAGGAGAGATATGGGTGCTTGAGTACACTTGTACTGACCCTAGCCAGCCTCCCACGCACTACCCTGTCCTTGACCCTACCATTTCACGCCAGTTCACTGTGTATCGTGACAGTGGAAGGACAGCCAGGACCATCCAGGACTCGCTACCCCCCCGTGTATTCCACCCCTGCAAAGAGATGCCCCGGGAGTCTGAAGGAGGAGGAGTACATTCAGGAGTTGGCAAACATGAGTGGGAAGATATTATCATCAGCTAGCGAGACCAGCAGTGATGCTAGTGACCCTGATTATTATTATGAGGAGGACGTGCACACAATGGAGGCTGAGGTTGCAGCGGGAGAGGAGGAAGAGGAGGAGCGCGGTGGTGTGGAGGTAGAGGAGGAGAAGGAAACTCTACCTGAAGCAGATATTGATGTAATATCGTGGAGTGAGGGCAGTGATTTTGTGCCAACTGTGCCGGATTTTGATGAAAATAATGCAGGATTCACTGATGAATTTACTCTAGGTGACGATGCAACAGAGTTGGATTATTTCCAACTTTTTTTAGATAAGGAAATGGTTCAGTTCCTCTGTGATCAAAGTCAGGTATTTTATGATTATTGTAGTAGGAACCATAGTGGCCCTTCCTCTGCAGCAAAGATGCGACGCTGGACTGTGCCTGATGTTGGAGAGATGTATGTCATCCTTGCATTATTGATGTTGATGGCACATGTAAAGAAACATGTTCTTCATGATTATTGGATGCTGGATGACATTACAGCTACTCCTGTATTTGGCAAGTACATGTCCAAAGATCGCTTCCTTGCATTGCTGAGATACTTACATTTTGCTGATAATGACCACCCAGAACCACGTGACCGCCTGTGGAAGTTTCGAAATTTTTTCACAATGCTGAAAGAAAGATTTATAAAATTTTTTAGACCATTTCAGAAAATTGTGATAGATGAGTCTCTGGTGCTGTTTCATGGCCGTGTTCTGTTCAGACAGTACATTCCCTCAAAAAGACGTTGCTTTGGCGTAAAATTCTATGTGTTATGTGACTGCAAAACTGGGTATGTGTTGGACATGATAGTTTATACTGGGAGTGATACAGACATTCCAAGAAATGACCCACATGGATTCCCAGGTGCGGTTGCGAAGAAACTGATGGATCAGTATCTGAATGTGAATCATGTGTTGTACACAGACAATTATTACACATCTCCAGCACTGACTCAGTATCTGCTACAGTATGATACAGGCTCATGTGGCACAGTGCGCACCAACAGGAAAAATTGGCCAAAATTTGAGGGACGTCTGAGACATAGTGAAATACAGTTGAAAAAAGCACAGAACATGTTAGCAATAAGGTGGCATGATAAGCGTGATGTGAACATGCTTACAACAGTGCACAGAGGTCGTTTGGTAGTTAGTGACAAAGCAGATAGAGCAACAAGGCAACCTATCATGAAGCCTGTTGCTGTAGTGGACTATACCAACAACATGTGCCTCGTGGACAAAAGTGAATTGCAGATAGGTCGTCATCCTACAGCTAGCATGCGACACCGCCTTTAGGCCCGGGACTTCATTTCTCGTCATTTCCAAGAAGAACATTCCCAGTACTGGTGCTAGAGCACGGGGTCAAAGGGCGTGCTTTGTGTGCAAGCACGCCACCAAACGACCACAAAAATGCAAGGATGTCAGCTCTTGGTGCAAGGAGTGTGGTGTTGCCCTATGCCTGCCTTGCTTTAGGATGCATCACACTGTCAAGAAGTACTGAGAACAGTGAAGTAATGTGTAAATAGTGTGTAAATAATTGTGGATACCTAAATAAACCTAAGTTTATTAGAAAATAAGTATCATGGGAAAAGTAAAGTAAGCCGATCTGAGTGTGGTGTTGCCCTATGCCTGCCTTGCTTTAGGATGAATCACACTGTCAAGAAGTACTAAGAAGAGTGAAATAATGTGTAAACAGTGTGTAAATAATTGTGAATGCCTCAATAGATATAAGTTTATTAGAAAATAAGTATCATGGGAAACGTAAAGTAAGCCGATCTTTATTAGTTACTTTATTGTATTTTGTTGCTATTTTAGTTGTAATGTTGTGTTCATACGGCATTGTGAATTTGTGAGAGAACCAAAGACACACTCCAACACTTATTTTGGTGCGAAATAGTCCCCTCACGTCCCTCTATCACCACCGCCAACACACCACTGCGACCTTGAACACGCTTACCCCAGCCGCCACACACCGGCTCCCTCACACCACACAACCACCTCCAAATCGCCACCAGAGAGTAAGTACGCACTTTTTATGTGCTTTTTGGCATTTGTTATTGATTTGTAATAAAAAAATACAGTATATTTTGGGGAAAACTGATTATCCTGAAAATAACCCGGTTCCTGGACATTGATAGGTCAACCCATGCCTGGCACCTAGGGGTTAAGGTGGATAAAATGATTCCCCCTTCCTAATTCTTTGCAACTTCCTACTGATGGCTCTGCTAATTAATTTATATGTACCGTAGCAAATGGTGAACCATATGATAGGTTTCTAGGCTCAAGAAGGGTTATGGTTACCGAGGATTTACATTAACTTCTGTGGCTCCTACCACAGCTAGAATGGTTTCCACAATTTCATTAACTTCTACATCTTCATGAATATCATTTCCTCCCAGGAAAAGGATAGTGCGGTCACGCTTTCCAATCTAATACGGCATTTAGCCTTTCATTAAGAGAAAAGGAACTTGACGTATTTCCACATCAACCATTTGTACAGAACGTGGTAGTAGGCTGTGCCCAATGAAAGCAACCTCAACCCCTAAAAGCGCGGCCATCGACAGCCGATCCCCCCTTTGGCGGGGTTGTATCGCGGTCTGAGTACCTGTAGGAAAATATTTGCCAAAAATCAGAGATTAACCCTAGAATATTATAATTTTTATGGCAGATAGTACTTACATTCAGCTTTCTTCTGAGACAGGTGTTGAGCCTTCGTGGACTACCCAAGGACTTGTGGAGACTTGCAAAATTGGGTAACAAAATCTTCACTTTCACACCTCCAGCAACCCGGTTTCCCCTCTACCACAGCCTCAATCTGTCACAGTACACTTTATACCACAACGTACAGGTAGTTTGGAATCCGTATTTGTACAATAAGCACTGAAAATAAGGCTACAATCAACGGAGCGTATGGCCGACATGCAGCGCGGCGGCGGTCTTCCCGTCACTGAACAAACATTTCCCTTTTCACAGCTAAAAACACGTATACTACATTATTTTCCATCATAGTACTTCCCAAAGGCTCGCATGTCACTATTACGGCCATAAAAACTGTCACTGCCAGTATTGTGAAGCGGGAATGAGAAAGACCACCGCGGCGCGATTTTATTCTGCCTTACGCCAGTCACTTTATTCTCGCTCCTGTCGGCCGCTCGCACTTCACTTCTATCGCTCACTTTCACTCTCGCTGTCAGTTTAGTGCCAAATTCATCAGTGTCACTGTCATTACTTATAAAAATAATATTTTCTACACACCAAACTGTCACTGTCATAACATAGAATAGAAAAATATGCTTTCAACTTCTTACATTGGAGTGACTGTCACTCTCAATACTTATATTACTACTATGTACAATAATTTACACTGAAATCACTGTCACTGTCAGTGCTTTTACAACTACATACACTAATTTACACTCAACTGACTGTCACTGTCAGTACGTACAAGAAAACTAAACACTAGTATCACTGTCACTCTCAGTATTATTTACATATTTTCACCCTTATTTTCAATATCTACTCAAGCTGTGGTAGTCAAAGAAACACGGGTAAGCGCACAGGGAAATCTGACACTCTTTGCACTGCAAGGAGGTGCGTCTAAAAGTTCGTTCTTGCCGGTTTGTGTGGCTGCAAACATAGCACCTCCTCAGTGCTTTCCTCCTCTTGGCAGTGCTAGGCAGTGGCTCCAGGCGGTGTCGCTGAAGGTAGTCCTGGCACTGTAGGCGGTCTGGAGGTGTCTGTGAGTGGCGCCTGGCACCTGATGGCAGTACCTGCCCAAAACGCTGAAGCAGCTGGTAGATACAAGTCTTTGAAAACCACCTGAGAGAGTAGTTAGCTGGCTTCCTGTTCTTGATCTTATACAGGATGAAGGCGTTCAGCATGCACATTTCCAGCAAGCGCAAGAACACCTTCCTGTACCAGCGCCGGTTCCTCCTCAGGCAGTCAATCTCTCTGATCATCATATCGGACTTGTCCACCAGCCGCATATTGACGTTGTAGTCAATTACAGCATCAGAGCTTCATCACAGGATCGCCAGTCCTTCTGTCTACCTTCCCTGTGGCTTGCATTTCCCCCTTGTGGACTGTGGTGAGCATGTTGACGATCCTCTTGTCGTGCCACCGTATCGCCAGCATCTTGTCTGATTTCTTCAGGTGCACGTCTCCCCGCTTTGATCTTTCAGCCTCGGGGAAGGCAGGGTAGTGTGCCCTATTGCTCCTGACAGTGCCACAGGATCCAACGCCGTGCTCTGAAAGGTACTTGGTGAGTTTGGGTGCTGTATAATAATTGTCCGTATACAGGACATGATTCCCGCCGAAGTACTTTTCCAGAAGCACTTTCACCACAGAGCCAGAGAATCCAAGGGGGTCAGTCTTGTCCAAGTCCACATTGCTGGCGGTGTAGATAACGAAGTCTAGGATGAACCCCATCTTGCAGTCACACAGCACGAAAAACTTTATTCCAAAGCGGTGGCGTTTGCTTGGAATATACTGCACGAACCAAAGACGGCCCCTGAACAAAACCAAGGACTCGTCGATCACTACTTTCTTGAAGGGCCGAAAGAACGTCATAAACTTGTCCTTGATCATGAACAGGATTTCCCTCACTTTCCATAGGAGGTCAGTCTGGGAAGGCTCATCGTTGTTGGCAAAGTGAAGGTACGTCATGAGTTGCCTGAAACGATCCCGAGTCATGTACTTGTTGAAGATGGGTGTGGGGCAAAGATCGTCAGCACTCCAGTATTCCTCGAGCTTATGCTTCCAGTTATGTGGCATCAGAAGCATCAAGCCGATGAATACAAATAGTTCCCGGATCGTCACAGGAACCCATGCTGCCATCCGCGATGTGGATGGCATTGCACCTTCACCTTGACGAACTGCAGCACATTGTCCTTCGTACCTGTTGGTCTCGGTACAAATCTGCTGCATAACTTCATCATCTAGGAACGCCAACAGGTAGTCCAAGCATTCACCACCCTCGGGGACAGGGAAGTCAGCCTGGATCCCACACCCAGTGGAATCAAAGGGCAGATCCTCTGGCACAAAATCAGAGCCCTCAGACCACACGAAGGCGTCCAGAGTGCCCTGCGTAGGCTGGGGAGTGGGTGGGTGTGGCGGGGGTGAGGCAGGCGGTGTGGCAGTGGGTGAGGCAGGCGGTGAGGCAGTGGGTGAGGCAGGCCGTGTGGCAGTGGGTGAGCTAGGTCGGGCCTGTGCGGTTGTGGTGGTGGTGGGGAGAGTGGGAGAAGGTTCAAGATCACTCGCAGTAGGCTGGGTGGTGAGTTGCCTAGTGCGATAAACCTTACCACTAATTGAAGCACTAGGAGACACTTTCCTACTCATGCCAGCACGAACACGGGGCGTACGGAAACCTCTACGAATACCAGACTGCCTACTTCCCTTCCGAGGTGGTGAAGGAGACTCCGAAGACTCCGGAGGAAACCACAGCAGACGAAGATGACAAGAGAATGGGGCTGGGGTGCGAGGCGGTATGTCGGCAGCGTGACCTGAGGTTGGGGACAATGGCCGGCCTGAGGAGAACAATGGCTGGGAACCGGGGTCACCACTTCACTTCCTCTTGGCCCACTTGCCATACGCCACTCCCTTCTGCACTGGAGCCTTGCCTGCCGAGGTGCTAGGCACAGCAATTGTCTCTTCCTGCACCTCAGACTCAGCACTCGATAAAGTGTCTGATTCAGCAAGGCTCGACAACACTGCAACTTCACTACCGTAGTCCACAGAGGCTTTCAGTAATTCTAGGCCTATAGCAGACTCACTCAGGCCCTTTCCACTCCCTAGTAAGGGTTTTGAAGGGGTAGAGGTCACAAAGCCCTTTTTCGGAGGGCTTGAAGGCACTGACTCGGAAGAGCTAGAATTCGTCATAATGTCACCTTGAAAGCCTGCAGTAAACTGACGCTAAACAGGGGCAAACTGAGCAAAAAAAGCTAGTATGACAACTGAGGAAACAAGAGTTTCCAATTAGCATAAACTGCTTGCAATAGGAAAGAGCAGATTGACATTTCTGAGCAGTCCGCGCGCTGCCATATATCACGGCGAGGGTGGCCGGGCCGCGGTGCGTGGGTGGGTAAAAAAAAAGATACTTGGCAACAACGGAGGTCAGTGGTACAAAGGTCAAGTGTACTAATAGTAGCTAAAGGGTGGCGGTACTGATAGACAATTCCAGCTTGAACCTGCTTGCCCGCATTTATTCAAAATTAACTTGAATCACAAACGCGACGATCCGCCGTTATGTCCTTTTCGGCGAGCGTTGCAAACGCGACGCCTCGCGTTTTAGGGGTTAAGGGTGGTGGATCTTGAAAATATCATAGTCTGGGTCAAAAAATTACATTTTCTGTAAATGCCTCCCTCAGAGAAAACTGCAATCAGGGATAAATATGCTATAATATTATGACAATCCAGCACTTCTGAAATGCTTATTATTACACCTTTATGACAATAATGAGCCATGTGCGCCTCATGACACCTGCACCTACAAGTGCCTAATGTCCTTGGAAAACGATGGGACCAGGTACTATATACTCAGAACAAGCTGGAAACAATGTAGATACACCATATCAAACACATACAATAGTTTTGGTGGCATAACTATGACTCTCTGAAAACTTAAATTGATGATTTCTCGAAATGTAAGTGATGTGATAACTATCTATCTATCTATAGCCCGATGCCCTAATCCCGCAAAGGGTGGCCGCAGACAAAACGCCTCCAAGTCACTCTGTCACCCACCATTTGACTACCCTCCCCCCAACTCACTCCCCCCTCCCTCATATACCTCTCAACTCCATCTCTCCACCTCATCCTCGGTCTACCCTTCCCTCTCCCTCCCTCCACCTCACCTACATACACCCACTTAGTCAGTCTTTCATTCTTCATTCTCTCCACATGTCCAAACCACCTCAGGGTATTTCTCCTAATCTTCTCAACCATGTGGAGAGGATGGAGGGTGAAAGACTGACGAAGAGAGTGTATGTGAGTGAGGTGGAGGGGGGAAGAGGGAGAGGGAGGCCGAGGATGAGATGGAGGGATGGGGTGGAGAGGTATATGAGAGAGGGGGTGTGTGAGTTGGGAGCAGGGCAGTGAAATGGAGGGGGACAGGGCGACTTGGAGGCGATTTGTTTGTGGCCACCCCAAACGGGATTGAGGCGTCTGGCAATAGATAGAGAGAGATAGATTCTCAACCACATCCACATCCACCCCACAACGTTCCTTCACTTCTTCATTCATCAACCTGTCCCTCCATGTCACTCCACATGCTCCTCTCAAGTAACTCATTTCCACTTCTCTCACTCTTGACTTGTTCCCCTCTTGCAAGGTCCACGCCTCGCTTCCATATGTCAGGGTAGGGATCACAATACTATCATGCAGTGACTTCTTAACTTCCATACTCACCTCCCTATTTCTCATCACTGATTTCAGTGAACCAACAACCTTCCTTCCCTGCTGTATCCTTTCGTGTACTTCATCCCCCAAAGTTCCATCCTTACTCATCACACTACCCAAGTACTTGAATGCACTCACATTCTCCATATCCTCACCATCCAACCTCACTGTACATTCTGTGAATTAATTCCTCTCAAACACCATAACTTTATTTTTATGTACATTAACTTTCAGCTTTCTCCTCCTACACACTATCCCAAATTCATTCACCAAACCTTGCAACTCCCATTCATCTTTTCTCAACAGTAGTGTATTATCAGCAAACAGCAACACTGGAACCTTCCAAATCTCACCTCATTCATTAGAGCCATCCCCACATCCACTGCCCTACCTTGCATCTCCTTTAAAACCCCATCTTTGTATATATTAAACAGCCAAGGAGACATCACACAACCCTGTTTCAGTCCCACATTGAGATCAAAGAACTCGCTCAGCTCACCATCCACTCCCACATTAGCCCTAGCTCCTTCGCACATACTCTTCACAGCACTCAACAATTTCCCCTCCACTCCATATATTCTTAATACCTTCCACATACCTTGCCTATCTATTCTGTGAATAAGCTTTCTCCAAGTCCATGAAGGCAGCATACACTTTCTTTCCCTTCTCTAGATACTTCTCCACTAAACATCTTAGAACAATTATCTGATCTACACACCCTTTTCCCTTCCTAAATCCCCCTTTTTCTTCTCCAACTAGCTCCTCTGTCACATGCCTAACCCTATCAATGAGTATTCTACCATATATTTTACAAGTCACACTAAGAAGGCTATGGTTACCCACATACTCTCTCCCCTTTTCCTTTGTATAAAGGAACAATTATACCTGATTTCCAGTCCTCTGGAACCCTTCCCTCTTCCCAAATCAATCTACATAACTTCCATATCCGCTCCACAACAATCTCACCCCCATACCTCAGCATTTCACCACACACTCCATCAATTCCGGGGCCTTTCCCAACTTGATCTTCTTCATTGCTTCCACTACTTCCACCCTACTGATCTCTTCCTCCCTCCTCTCATCTCTTCTTCTCCCAGCCATTCCCCAACCACTTACACTCGCACTGCTCTCACTCTCTACATTCAACAAATCCTCAAAGTGCTCCTTCCATCTCCTCAATTTCTCTCTCTTCTCCACCAACAATCTATTATTCATATTTTTCACTCCCTACTATTTCCCCTTTCACACTGCCTTACTTTCGTTACCTCCTTCTAAAACAATTTCTCACTCTCCCTCCATTTTACACTCAGATTCCTCCCCAAATTCTACATCTACTTTCTTCTGACACACCTTCACCAGACTCTACACCTCCCTCTCTCCTGCTCACATATACCTCTCTCTTCTCTCTCTCATCTTCTTCCCTACCTCTACTGGCTAACCATTCACTATATGCCTTCTTCTTTTGTTCCACAGCTCGTTTCACCTCATCATTCCACCACGCTGTCCCTTGCACACCCTTGCATCTCCTCCTCACTCCACAAACCACCTCACACGCTACGCCTATCTCTTCCGTGAATATCTTACATACGTCGTCCACCCCTTCCATCTGCTCTAGCTCATACCTTTCCAATCTATCTTCCACTTTGCTCTTACACTCTGCCATTTTCTCACTGTCTTGCACATTCTCCACTCTTCTCACAGGAGCTGTTTCCTCCTGTCTTCCCCTTCGTCTCCTCAACCATTTTCTTTGGCAACTTTACCTTGGCCATCACTAAGTGATGGTCTGAGACTCCATTCCCCCACCCTCTCCACACTCTTGCATCCAACACTTGTCTTCTCATTCGCTCATCCACACACACGTAAGCTATCATTGCCTTTCGTTCAACAAGTTCACCATCCATCCTCCTCATTACTCTCCATGTATACCGGTGGATCATTTTATGCCGAAAGTATGTGTTAGCTATTGCCAACCCCTTACCATCACAGATGTCCACCAAAGCACTACCATTACCATCTACTTCAGCTGGCACACCCCACTGACCAACCACTCCATCCACTGGTTCATTCCCAACTTTGCCATTCATGTCTCCAATCAAAAGCACTCTCTCCTTTCAAAATTTGTCCATACATGCTTCTACTCTCGCCCAAAACTCATCTTTCACTCTTGCCACTCGGTCCTCTGTCGGCGCATACACACATACAATCGCCCACGCTTGTATACCTACTTTCATCCTCATCCATACAATCCTTGCACCCACTGTTCCATACTCTATTATATTCTCCTTCCACTTCTTGCTTATCATCAGACATACTCCCTCTCTTGCCCTCTCATTCTCATTAACTCCCGCACATATACCTAAACCATATTCCCTTTCTCTCACCCTTTCACCTTACCATTTAGTTTCAGTCAATCCACATATATCCACTTTTGCATCCTCAAGCACCTGAACAAGCTCTCTCTCTTTCACTTCATCATTCACTCGTGTCACATTCCACGTTCCCACCCTCAGAATGTCCTTTGTCCATTCCTTAGTCGTCAACGTATGGTCCGTCCTTGTCCGAGGTGCTTTATTTACTTGTTTAGTTAGTTCTTTTTACAGGATGTGGCACTAACCCACCACCAACCCTTTTCGTCGCCTCGTATGACAAGCAGGGATACTGGGGGAGTATTCTTGAAAACCCACCTACCCCCAGGGTAGGCATAACTTCATAATCTCTGAATGTATTCCCAAATGATTTGCGGTATTCAAAAGAGCAATAGATGTAGTATAATTTCACACAGAAACACCATTCTAATGACATATTATCTTTTATCTCTTATAATAAAAAGAAAACTATATTTGCTCAGTCTATAAAAAAAATGTTCAGTAGAGATATAGAATAGAGCAATCAGCAAAACACTGTTTACAAATGTAGAAGAAGAGCTTTAAATTACTTTGCATAAAAGAAATGGGATATAATATGAATACAAAGAAAGCTATAATAACTATAGGAAGTATTCAAAATGGCTCTTGCCAAAAAAAAAAAAAAAAAAAAAGGGCCTATACAAAAAGTTCTGCTTCAATCATCCTGAAACTTGGCCAAAATGATCCTTATGTAATCTAGTTTATTGTGAAAAAATCTCAGCTCAAAATTCTAATTTTTGATTTTCGGTCAGATGCTATCCTTAAAAACATTCAGTGCTTCAGCACACATTGGTATTCCTCACTCGGGGCACCAAAAATATGTCAGAAATTAATTATACACTCCTTTGTCTGACGAGTGTTAGTCTAACATGAATTTAAGTAAATTCACATGTCTCTTAGGAGGATTAGGTGTAACTGATATTTCAACTCACCTAGTTATTATTCTCCTTCCTTAGCTAATTCCCCATTGATTTGGCCAAATCGTCAGTGTTATTTTCCTAGAAAGAGTCGGACAATGGATGACGATGAGCCTGATGTTTTCAGTCGGTTGCCTGGGCTTCCAAGCGTCCTTGAAGTGCGTATTTACAGCGTGCAACTTGAACCAGATCTAGGAGCAGAGTGACTAACATGGCAAACCTCTGATTCCTCATAGAATTGTAGGTGTGCCATCTGTTAACTCCTTAAGTCCTAATCGCATCAATTGATGCGATTTGAGTTTTATGCCAAAATGCCTAATCAGATCAATTGAATGCAGCCTGTAAAAAACTGTGGAACGCTTGCTCCACCCCGATTATGACGT
Organism: Coenobita brevimanus; assembly: GCF_032717465.1. Taxonomy (NCBI): domain Eukaryota; kingdom Metazoa; phylum Arthropoda; class Malacostraca; order Decapoda; family Coenobitidae; genus Coenobita; species Coenobita brevimanus. The sequence continues at coordinate 8,548 of NW_027645389.1, read as the reverse complement.
ACTTGGCTTCAGGCCAATGAGAACTCCCCCCTGATGTGATGTGAGGGGGGATCGGACCAACCTGGGAGGTGGAGGGGCACCCCCCTCTCGGCTGCCTCCATGCCACCCTCTACTCCACTCCCTCACGCCCTCCTTGTCCCCCATCACTCTCCCACCCCTCCACGCAACTGTATCCCTCCTCCCACAACAACCTGTGTCCCTTCCCCCTCTCTCTTGCCCCTCCTCCCTCCCTGGTAGCCTCGTCCCCCCCCCAAACCCCACCCCATCTCTCCCTCCTTGTCCCTCACTACCCTTCCAACCCCCAACAGGCCCCCGAGTGTCAGGCGTGGTGTACGTACCTGTTTCATATTATTTCTACTTCTTCCCAGATTTTTACACCTCACTCTGTTCATTTCTCACTTCGTACCTACTAGTTTTTGTACTTACGTAGTTGGAGAATGCTGTATCCTGTACTACATACAACGAATCTTATTATTTTTTTTTTCATTCTTCCTACCTGCCTAGATTAGCACGTCTGGGTAGTGTCCGTCTGTGTTAGTTTTCGAAAGACTATGAGGCTTTGTAGGGCTACTCCCCGCACCTGTTTCATCTCCCCACACATACAAACACACCTGTTTTCATGGCTGGTGTGATAAATTCCAATGAAATAGAGAGTTTCCACAAGAGAATTTGGTTGTTGACGAAGCTGTAATGATAATTGTGATAAAGTGTAATGATAATGTGATAATTGTAATGGTGTGATAAATGTGTAACGAGAAGTTGGGACAGTAAAAAGAGAAATCGGAAACAAATTATTGTTTTTTTTTTCCTTTCTGATGTATGCATTTATAGCATTATTCAACTTTATTTCGATGTCCTTGATGGTTATAAACATTTATATGCGTCTGTGTTAGTTTTGGAATGACTATGAGGCCTTGTAGGGCTACTCCCCACACCTGTTTTATCTCCCCACACCTACATACACACCTGTTTTTATGGCTGGTATGACAAATCCCATTGAAATGAGGGTTTCCACAAGAGAATTTGGTCGTTGCCAAAATTTTTCTCCCCATTACCACCAAGGCCTTGTAGGCCTACACCCCACACTAGTTATCTCCCCACACTTACATACACACCTGTTTTCATGGTAGATGTTACAGACCACAATGGAGTGCTTTCTTTTCATGCGAAAGCTGGTTATTTCCAACCTCCATAACCTATAGGCCTACTCTCCACAGCCTACTTTATCTCCCCACAGCCTAGTAATCTCCCCCACACCTACATACACCTGTTTTCATGGCTGGTGTGACAAAACACTTTGAAAAACCTGTTTCAATAAGAAAAATAGGTAGTTATCAAAATTTTCATGCTTTCGATTATTTTCAAGGGGTAACAATCGTAAACTTTTTGAACTATGACGCGCGATTGTGCGGTAACCATTAGGCCTACAGGGGTACGGATTACTTTGTCAGGTGTGTAAATTCTTCCTCTATGTCCAGAACACAGTCAATTTACCCTTGGTGAAAGTCGCCAAAACACCCCGAATTGCGGTTGTGGGAGTTACCCTGCCCAAAACAATTACGGTATTAAGGGGTTAATTAATTACAATGCTAAATACAGTTAGATTACATCATGATATATACAAGGCGAATCTAACGAAAATTAATCTTAGTTTTAATTAAACTAAAGCCAAGTCAAGTATTCACTTTATCTATGTAAATATGTTAAACCCACATCTGCTTTTCATGTGAGGACTCTTCATCCTCAGCACACGTCATCCACCAGCAGACGCAGTTTAGGTCAATGGAACTTTCCAAAGTAAATACATGTATTTACAATATAGTTGTGCACAAGGGATAAATGCAGTAACATTTAAATTATTACTATTAAGAATTATTAAAGAGAACGTAATCTCTGGATTATATAACCTCGTGAATAGTTATTAACACTCTCCAGGTTCTTCTCTGCTTTTTAGCCAGGGGACGACTATTTTATAAAGTAAAGAGCACAACCGCTCTAGGGGAAAATATTTCCCACATAATCTCTGTCTACACCAGGTGGACCCCCTCCCAACTTGCCTCACCACCGTCCTGTTTTGACAGCAGCCTTATTTATTTTTATGAATTTGTTTACCTATTAACTTATTTTTACTCTGATCAGGATTTTATTCATTTTCAGCAAGCTTTGAAATGTCTTTGTTCTTTTGTCAGTAATTGACTTCTTTTTGTACCATTTCATTTCTCATTTTCATTTTCATTTTTGAGCCATTGATCTTTCCTGTTGTGCAGCCAATATTCAGTATTTCAATCAAGCAGTCCACTTTCTACCATCTCAGTACGTCCCACCCAATATTCACTGCCCACCCCAACTAGTATGCTCCCTACTTTCTCCCATTTATATCCCCCGTAATTTTTCTAGTTTAGACATTTTAGACCCGTATATTATCAGCTTGGACATACCAGATAATAGGTGTCCACACCAAGGTGTGGAACATTTTCTAACCAACAAAAAGTATTCCAGCTGAGCAGTCCAGTTGCTTTTGCTGAAAATGATGTGAAGCACAGATGTTATTTAAATTAATCACTTTTGACTGAAGTTTTCACTTCTTACTTTGGTTAAATAATTTTCGTGATATTGTTTGTTTTCTGCAAATGAGAAAAAACACATTGTGAATTGTGACTCGCACTTAAGCTTTAATTTCCAAGACTCGAGTATTGTGGTAGCTGTAGCTTACCAGACATCACATAACAAGTTGGTCACATGTAATCTGTTATGGCATCACTGTATTTCAGCAATTTTCATCATCGTGTGGCATATTTTTTCTTTTTTATGAGGAAGCCAAACCAAATGACCTACTGTAAAAAATCTTAATCACAATATGTTCAGTGATCTGACAAATTTTAGCATACTTTTGGCATTTTTGAAATTAGAATTTAGTGAACTTTGAGAAAGTATTACATATGGCCATGCTAATTTTCCAAGAGAATTTCAGAGAGGTGTAATTCATATATGTAAGTTCAATATTTCCACAGAATTCCAGGATTAGTGGCCACCACAATATATATTCCAATGCACTTGCTGTCCTGGAAATTACTTTAACAGAGTTTGGTCTCTCTGGCTCCCTTCACTCAGTCACTGGAACAATTTGCAACATTCCTGGTCTGATTATAACGCTTTAATGTTTTCCATCAATATCTCTGTATCTTCAGCTATAGAACTGACATGATTAGCATAATCATAAATGGCTATAGAACTGATATGATTAGGATAATCACAGATGGCATAAACGGCATGGAAGCGAATGTTTACCCCTTCAGTAATGTGGATGAGATATTATTTTGTTTTACTCGTTCAAACTGCAAAAGTTTTTATTTAAAACTAAAAACGACCTTTAGTTCTGAATAGTTCTGAAGGCAGTAATGAAATCTGTAACCCTTCCAGTTAAATGATCATTGTGAAGCTGATGAATTTTGTTTAAAAAATGCAGAAATACAATTCAAGAGACGTCACTATGGAGAAGTGAATAATATTTGATATGAAGAAATAAACTGGTCGTGATGAGATGCTAAGAGAGCTTCTGAGTATACACAAAAACAATCCCTACTTGCTAAGGACGTGAGGAGTATCTTTCCAGTGGACATCCTGTTGTAATATTTCCTACGGCTATGCTTGCTATTTCCTTGCTTCTGGATCCTTCCTAACCACATCTTTCAATGAGAAAAAGGAGCAGAATGATGATGATGATTAGGAGTGAGGTGAGGTTGATGATTTGCAGTGAAAATGATGATAATGGCGATAAAGAGCTTAATGAATCCTGACATGGCACTGGTATCAAGATCCCTACGTTCGAACAGGGTGAATAGCTTCCTCAGGGTGGGTCCATTGGACTCTTGGCAATGATGAATGACATGGGATCCATGAAGTACATCCTGGAGTAATCGATGGACTGAGCCCTCTCCAGCATAATGCCCAGCACCAGAGAGAAGTTGGCCCTCTCGAACTCCACCTCTCCTACCACTCCTGTCCAGTGGCCCTGTTGGAATAGAGATGGAGAGAGAGGAAGAAAACTTTTGTAGTTACTTCTGCATTACCATTATCATCATCATTATCATCATCATCATCACTAACAGCAAGAATTTTTGGCGTCAAACACCTAAGAATAACACTGAAATGGGAAATGTTTGAGAGAGAGAGAGAGAGAGAGAGAGAGAGAGAGATCTGTGATACTCACGTCTTTCATATAACCCCCCTGACCAAGAGGAAGAAGACTTTTGTAGTTACTTCTGCATCACCATCATCATCATTATCATCATCATCATCATCATCATCATCATCATCATCACTAACAGCAAGAATTTTTGGAGTTCAAATACCTAAGAGTAACATGAAATGGGAAACGTTTGAGAGAGAGAGAGAGAGAGAGAGAGAGAGAGAGAGATCTGTGATACTTACGTCTTTCATATAACCCCACTGACAATCAGGAGGCATTTCTAACTCATATGTAAAGTTAAGTTTCTGGGCAATAATGTCTAACATGTATACATCAACGGATGGCTTCGGCTGCACAACCAGGGTTCCCTCAAATTTCTCATAATTCACCATGGGCTTTTGGTCAAGGCATACTCCTTTTAATTTGGTGCCGTAGAAGTTTGTCATCTGGTCTGGGAATATGTCATTAGTATTTGCCAGGCCTGTGTCTGTGGACCACTGGTTCACACTGAGGACTTGTGGGGAGCCTGAAGGGTGCAAGAGCTGGCGGGTTAAAATACACCAGTAAGTCTTGTTTTGAGACTTCTGGTGAATGAGGGCTGCCACGTTCTCCTCCTTCCCCAAGCGTTGGTCCAAGAGGAAATGTTTTGCGTCGGTGGTGCTTTGGGCATGGTGCAGGAAGTAACGTGTGAGTGTATTGCTGGAAAATAAGTCTGTGAGCAAAGGCAGGAGGTGGGAGTCTGGAGATCCTGCCAGTAGGTAGGTCACACAGGCAACAGAAGTCACCCTTGCTGTCTCCTTGTTTATAAGATCCACGGTCCTCTTGGCTTGGTGAAGATCTCCAGAACTGATGTTTATTTGCATCTCTGTATTTGGTTGTGGTGCTATAGCCTTTTCAAAAGTTTTCCTCGCGTGCCTATGAGTTTCATGAAAGAAAAGGCTGGTTTTTGAATCAAGGATAGATTTTGTTGTAATTAATGAGGAAATGTTTGCCCCATTCTTATCTATTGCCACCCTCAGGCATTTTGGTGTGTAGTGTTGTGTCAGATGGTCCATCAGTACAGCCAGTTCGATAGCTTCGTCTTGTTCTGCAACAACAATTGCAGCCAGAGTTATGTGAACCTTGGTTGATAACTTGATAATAAGGAATGCCGTAATGATGCAAACTGGACAAATTTTCATTTTTGGTAACTGAAAGCTGAAAAGAGGAGACATAATTAGCTGGTTGATTTAACAAACTACTCATGTTTTCTGACAAAGATATGAATTCAAAACACATTCAAATCATATTGTTCACAGGACTGGTCTACGAAATTTTTCCTGCATCTACAGGGGCCGGCAAATATAGCGATTGTTCCTAACTGAGTCACTCCCTCCCTCCCTCACTCACTTACTTACTCAATAAGTTACTGTAATTTCTCAAAGACTGGGTTTCTGGCCTTATGAAAGGAGTTTTAGGAGAGTAAAATTTTTCACAAGAGTAGACCTTCCCCAGGCCAGCTTTCTGGCATGGTGGGACTCTCCAACTGGATGGTGGCAGCCCTCCGGGTGTCCCAATTAAATCCATTAGATGGTGCTTTATTTCTTGAAAATCCTGGGAACACCAATACTTGCATATTCGACGACAGGCTTCAGGTGCACCACCCATCAATGGGGTGGCAGTGGCCCCCCAGTGGTCTTGAATAAAGTCGTCATGGACGGTCAAAAAATTTAACTGGACATTAGAATTTTAAACTATGGTAGACGTACACCCTGTCACTTGATTTAGAAATGGTGGAACATCCGAGGAATCGCCCGTCACATGAGGGAAAAGGGGGTAGCAAAATCACCATGAACGACCAGATTTTTAGCTCTGGAATAATAAATTTTGTATATTGATAGGTTCAATTTACTGCTGCCAAGTTTTAGGTAGGGTAGAGGCCCCCGATTACCACACCCAGGGATAGAGGTGGGAGGCCCCCAGTGGAGGGGGAAACAATGTCATACAATTTTTTTAAATCTAAGCATATGAAATTTAGCACAATGGCAGATCTTTACTGGGGCCAGGGTTTATGCAGGATGAGATCCCCTCACAGAGGTACGGGGCACTCCCTGGAGTCTGGGCTAAAGTCTTCATGCATTTTTATTTTTTTATTTTTTTTATGTTGTAACACTAAATTTTGCCACCCGCACAAATTAGGTTCCGCCCACCCGGGTGGGGGGGGGGGGAACACGAAATTTTCCATTGCAGCAGACCTTCACCCGACCCAAGAGGGTGGGATGTGGAGTCCCTGATGTTCACTCTCCCGCCTCCTTAATAAATAATTATTTCTCTTCATGGTATTGCACACGTATTGGCACAGGGAGTAGCTATCAAGATTTGCTTTGCCTCCTCATAGTTCATCTCTTTCAAAAGTGGATTATCTTTTGTAGACTCTCTTCTTTTATATTTAATGGACTCATTCACCATAAAGAGAGTTCCCACACATTGTAGGTGTTATAAAGGATTTCTAACCATACGGTATGTTACCTTCATATCATAAGATTCGGGTAGTGCAAGCAGTGAAGCTATCACCATAAATGAAATACTCCGTGTTCATCTGGTAATTTGATATATACCTTCCTTACTCATCCTTCCCTTTCACATAGTTTCCAGCTACCTTGTGATGGAGAGAACTATGAAACAATGCACTTTCCCCTATCCAAAGGACCATTTTCTTTCTGAATCTGTACCCCGGTTATCCAGGGCACTTTTCCTTCCTTCTCCCTTTCCCCCCTTCAAGCACTTTTGCGATACCTTGATCCCTCTGCAGCATGTAAGCAGTTCCTAAAACTAGGCACAAAAAAATCATTGATAATATGCAAATTCTTGCTACATCACAATTCATACAATGATTTTAGTATTTCCCACATCCATTAACTTTCTGGTTCATGTGATGTGTTTTCTTACGTTGCTTGTCATGCAAATGCGGGGCAATAGAGTGCTTTCAATAGCCGTTTTGACCCACTTGTACTTAAACATTTTTAATTCTCGTCCCCAAAATTTCACTATCTCCACTAACATTTGAAATAAATTGGAAGTATATAGGCTGTCCAAGGCCTGAGAGAGAGCAAGTTGAAGATGATGTGTTTTTGCAGTCAGCGAGAACCAGTTGTCCAGGCAGGTGCAAAGCAACATTGCAGGTAGCCGTAGTAGCTACATTATGTGTGGAATGATGTATGGGAGGTGAACTTCCATGCTTTATGGTACTTAAAGAACAAGTTATTCAGAAATTTAACGTTATCAAGACACTTGTTGGACTGTATTATGGTACAGACGTAACCTACAAGAACAAAATCCTAAAGGTTACACTTATCGCTATACATATGTCCGCTTAACAATTATTGAGGTGACAACAGGTTTTCCGCATGACTTTTGCATTTTCTCATTAAATTATGTCACTTACTGTTATCATTTATAACCACAAAGTCATTTTCAAGATAGTGAAGTAACATTTATGCAGGGTTGCTCTATGAGGGAAAAAATACATTCCCTAACCTTGCTGAAATTAGTCACCGTTTTATTTTTTCTACCACTCACTGCTAGTTATGCACTTACAAGGCTGTTCTTAGTTTCTGTAAGTACTTATTTTTAGTATTATAAAATTATAACAATCCAGAATAACTTCATAACGATCGTCACATTCACGCTCTCGCTAATGTATCGCACACTGCACTGACAATGACCTTTGTCTTCTTATGCATTACTGAAATAATTTTATTTTTATGTAAATTCTGTTTTAGTATACTTAGACATTTAAAAACTTATCTGACACTTGGAAGCATTTGGCGGTGTGGCAGGCATTGATGTACTCTCCCATGCAAAGGCTGGCATTGCACTCGGCACACATAGTCACACATGCTCCAGTTTCATCCTTCATAAATTCTCCTCACTTCCACTTCCCTACTTTCTGGAGTAGCTGTCAGAAATATAACTGGACGGTAAGTTGTGCCATTTGCGAGGCTAGGCTTGATTATCAGCCGGTTGGGCAGTGGCAGATATGGGTAGAAACAGGGCGGTATCCTCATTTCATGGGCCACTGGGTGTTTGAGTGGTATACGTGCCTTGAGGCAGCCTAGGAGTCTCACTTGACCCACTTATTGACCAAAAACAAGAGAGGCATAAACATTTAAGCAAAAAAATATGTAATTTCCTGTGGTCTTCTTGATGAGCCTCACAAGGACTGTTGTAGTCCTAAAAATTAAGGAAGTATTCAGGAGCAGCCCAGACCTCAAGAAGATCAAAGAATACCAAGACTACTAATAATCTGCAATTGCTAGAGTACACTTTCAAAATCTGGAAAGGGATGTCCAACTCAACTTGGCCAAAGCAATACGTAAC
>NW_027645388.1:0-4995 GCF_032717465.1 Coenobita brevimanus | reverse complement strand
AGGGATTGGGATTGATATTAACCCTATCTCCCTGGGTTGGTAAACCTCTAGAGTTATATATTATCCCTACACTCAGTCTCCAAGTAACCCATATCTCCCAGGCTCAGAGCTAATTAATCATTTTAAATTTTGAGGAGTGTAGGGATTAGATTTATGGTATTAAACCTATCTCCCTGGGTTATCAAACCTTTTGAGTTATATCTTATCCCCACACTCAGTTTCCAAATAACTCATATTCCCTGAGCTCAGAACTATTTAATCTCTCAGTATAATATAGGCCCACCCATAGCTTGTATTGCATAGAACTGTCCTTTCTTCAATTCTGTGTAATTTATAAATTTCTGCAGAACCGCTTCTCTGCCATGATGATTCTGATGTATACCACTGGCCTTTAGTGTTGCTTGGAAAGGCTTTGCATTAACCCCAAGGCGCCAGTCCACGTCATATGATGTGTTGGTAGAGGCCTACGGTCCACGTCATATGACGTTTTGATTTTTCGCAGGCATGTTTGAACTTTGTAGTGCGCCATATGGACTCAGAGTATTGTCCCGGCATGGCTGGTGCGCGGGCCACGCTGGCTGGCCGGGGAGGTGGTTGGGGTGGGAGGGCATCCCAGTAGTGAGGAAGACTGTGGTGGGGGGTGGTGGAAGGCCAGCATAGGGAGAGTGGCTTGAACCAGCTGATACTGGTTTGGGGTAGGAGTAAGGGTCCAGAGGAGTGGGATAGGGGGTTGGGGTGGTGGGGAGGGCTACTAGGGGACCCTGAGGAGGTGTGCAGGAGAGATATGGGTGCTTGAGTACACTTGTACTGACCCTAGCCAGCCTCCCACGCACTACCCTGTCCTTGACCCTACCATTTCACGCCAGTTCACTGTGTATCGTGACAGTGGAAGGACAGCCAGGACCATCCAGGACTCGCTACCCCCCCGTGTATTCCACCCCTGCAAAGAGATGCCCCGGGAGTCTGAAGGAGGAGGAGTACATTCAGGAGTTGGCAAACATGAGTGGGAAGATATTATCATCAGCTAGCAAGACCAGCAGTGATGCTAGTGACCCTGATTATTATTATGAGGAGGACGTGCACACAATGGAGGCTGAGGTTGCAGCGGGAGAGGAGGAAGAGGAGGAGCGCGGTGGTGTGGAGGTAGAGGAGGAGAAGGAAACTCTACCTGAAGCAGATATTGATGTAATATCGTGGAGTGAGGGCAGTGATTTTGTGCCAACTGTGCCGGATTTTGATGAAAATAATGCAGGATTCACTGATGAATTTACTCTAGGTGACGATGCAACAGAGTTGGATTATTTCCAACTTTTTTTAGATAAGGAAATGGTTCAGTTCCTCTGTGATCAAAGTCAGGTATTTTATGATTATTGTAGTAGGAACCATAGTGGCCCTTCCTCTGCAGCAAAGATGCGACGCTGGACTGTGCCTGATGTTGGAGAGATGTATGTCATCCTTGCATTATTGATGTTGATGGCACATGTAAAGAAACATGTTCTTCATGATTATTGGATGCTGGATGACATTACAGCTACTCCTGTATTTGGCAAGTACATGTCCAAAGATCGCTTCCTTGCATTGCTGAGATACTTACATTTTGCTGATAATGACCACCCAGAACCACGTGACCGCCTGTGGAAGTTTCGAAATTTTTTCACAATGCTGAAAGAAAGATTTATAAAATTTTTTAGACCATTTCAGAAAATTGTGATAGATGAGTCTCTGGTGCTGTTTCATGGCCGTGTTCTGTTCAGACAGTACATTCCCTCAAAAAGACGTTGCTTTGGCGTAAAATTCTATGTGTTATGTGACTGCAAAACTGGGTATGTGTTGGACATGATAGTTTATACTGGGAGTGATACAGACATTCCAAGAAATGACCCACATGGATTCCCAGGTGCGGTTGCGAAGAAACTGATGGATCAGTATCTGAATGTGAATCATGTGTTGTACACAGACAATTATTACACATCTCCAGCACTGACTCAGTATCTGCTACAGTATGATACAGGCTCATGTGGCACAGTGCGCACCAACAGGAAAAATTGGCCAAAATTTGAGGGACGTCTGAGACATAGTGAAATACAGTTGAAAAAAGCACAGAACATGTTAGCAATAAGGTGGCATGATAAGCGTGATGTGAACATGCTTACAACAGTGCACAGAGGTCGTTTGGTAGTTAGTGACAAAGCAGATAGAGCAACAAGGCAACCTATCATGAAGCCTGATGCTGTAGTGGACTATACCAACAACATGTGCCTCGTGGACAAAAGTGAATTGCAGATAGGTCGTCATCCTACAGCTAGCATGCGACACCGCCTTTAGGCCCGGGACTTCATTTCTCGTCATTTCCAAGAAGAACATTCCCAGTACTGGTGCTAGAGCACGGGGTCAAAGGGCGTGCTTTGTGTGCAAGCACGCCACCAAACGACCACAAAAATGCAAGGATGTCAGCTCTTGGTGCAAGGAGTGTGGTGTTGCCCTATGCCTGCCTTGCTTTAGGATGCATCACACTGTCAAGAAGTACTGAGAACAGTGAAGTAATGTGTAAATAGTGTGTAAATAATTGTGGATACCTAAATAAACCTAAGTTTATTAGAAAATAAGTATCATGGGAAAAGTAAAGTAAGCCGATCTGAGTGTGGTGTTGCCCTATGCCTGCCTTGCTTTAGGGAGTATCACACTGTCAAGAAGTACTAAGAAGAGTGAAATAATGTGTAAACAGTGTGTAAATAATTGTGAATGCCTCAATAGATATAAGTTTATTAGAAAATAAGTATCATGGGAAACGTAAAGTAAGCCGATCTTTATTAGTTACTTTATTGTATTTTGTTGCTATTTTAGTTGTAATGTTGTGTTCATACGGCATTGTGAATTTGTGAGAGAACCAAAGACACACTCCAACACTTATTTTGGTGCGAAATAGTCCCCTCACGTCCCTCTATCACCACCGCCAACACACCACTGCGACCTTGAACACGCTTACCCCAGCCGCCACACACCGGCTCCCTCACACCACACAACCACCTCCAAATCGCCACCAGAGAGTAAGTACGCACTTTTTATGTGCTTTTTGGCATTTGTTATTGATTTGTAATAAAAAAAAATACAGTATATTTTGGGGAAAACTGATTATCCTGAAAATAACCCGGTTCCTGGACATTGATAGGTCAACCCATGCCTGGCACCTAGGGGTTAAGGTGGATAAAATGATTCCCCTTCCTAATTCTTTGCAACTTCCTACTGATGGCTCTGCTAATTAATTTATATGTACCGTAGCAAATGGTGAACCATATGATAGGTTTCTAGGCTCAAGAAGGGTTATGGTTACCGAGGATTTACATTAACTTCTGTGGCTCCTACCACAGCTAGAATGGTTTCCACAATTTCATTAACTTCTACATCTTCATGAATATCATTTCCTCCCAGGAAAAGGATAGTGCGGTCACGCTTCCAATCTAATACGGCATTTAGCCTTTCATTAAGAGAAAAGGAACTTGACGTATTTCCACATCAACCATTTGTACAGAACGTGGTAGTAGGCTGTGCCCAATGAAAGCAACCTCAACCCCTAAAGCGCGGCCATCGACAGCCGATCCCCCCCCTGTGGCAGGGTTGTATCGCGGTCTGAGTACCTGTAGGAAAATATTTGCCAAAAATCAGAGATTAACCCTAGAATATTATAATTTTTATGGCAGATAGTACTTACATTCAGCTTTCTTCTGAGACAGGTGTTGAGCCTTCGTGGACTACCCAAGGACTTGTGGAGACTTGCAAAATTGGGTAACAAAATCTTCACTTTCACACCTCCAGCAACCCGGTTTCCCCTCTACCACAGCCTCAATCTGTCACAGTACACTTTATACCACAACGTACAGGTAGTTTGGAATCCGTATTTGTACAATAAGCACTGAAAATAAGGCTACAATCAACGGAGCGTATGGCCGACATGCAGCGCGGCGGCGGTCTTCCCGTCACTGAACAAACATTTCCCTTTTCACAGCTAAAAACACGTATACTACATTATTTTCCATCATAGTACTTCCCAAAGGCTCGCATGTCACTATTACGGCCATAAAAACTGTCACTGCCAGTATTGTGAAGCGGGAATGAGAAAGACCACCGCGGCGCGATTTTATTCTGCCTTACGCCAGTCACTTTATTCTCGCTCCTGTCGGCCGCTCGCACTTCACTTCTATCGCTCACTTTCACTCTCGCTGTCAGTTTAGTGCCAAATTCATCAGTGTCACTGTCATTACTTATAAAAATAATATTTTCTACACACCAAACTGTCACTGTCATAACATAGAATAGAAAAATATGCTTTCAACTTCTTACATTGGAGTGACTGTCACTCTCAATACTTATATTACTACTATGTACAATAATTTACACTGAAATCACTGTCACTGTCAGTGCTTTTACAACTACATACACTAATTTACACTCAACTGACTGTCACTGTCAGTACGTACAAGAAAACTAAACACTAGTATCACTGTCACTCTCAGTATTATTTACATATTTTCACCCTTATTTTCAATATCTACTCAAGCTGTGGTAGTCAAAGAAACACGGGTAAGCGCACAGGGAAATCTGACACTCTTTGCACTGCAAGGAGGTGCGTCTAAAAGTTCGTTCTTGCCGGTTTGTGTGGCTGCAAACATAGCACCTCCTCAGTGCTTTCCTCCTCTTGGCAGTGCTAGGCAGTGGCTCCAGGCGGTGTCGCTGAAGGTAGTCCTGGCACTGTAGGCGGTCTGGAGGTGTCTGTGAGTGGCGCCTGGCACCTGATGGCAGTACCTGCCCAAAACGCTGAAGCAGCTGGTAGATACAAGTCTTTGAAAACCACCTGAGAGAGTAGTTAGCTGGCTTCCTGTTCTTGATCTTATACAGGATGAAGGCGTTCAGCATGCACATTTCCAGCAAGCGCAAGAACACCTTCCTGTACCAGCGCCGGTTCCTCCTCAGGCAGTCAATCTCTCTGATCATCATATC
>NW_027645387.1:0-22742 GCF_032717465.1 Coenobita brevimanus | reverse complement strand
TGTACAATAAGCACTGAAAATAAGGCTACAATCAACGGAGCGTATGGCCGACATGCAGCGCGGCGGCGGTCTTCCGTCACTGAACAAACATTTCCCTTTTCACAGCTAAAAACACGTATACTACATTATTTTCCATCATAGTACTTCCCAAAGGCTCGCCATGTCACTATTACGGCCATAAAAACTGTCACTGCCAGTATTGTGAAGCTGGGAATGAGAAAGACCACCGCGGCGCGATTTTTATTCTGCCTTACGCCAGTCACTTTATTCTCGCTCCTGTCGGCCGCTCGCACTTCACTTCTATCGCTCACTTTCACTCTCGCTGTCGGAAGTTTAGTGCCAAATTCATCAGTGTCACTGTCATTACTTATAAAAATAATATTTTCTACACACCAAACTGTCACTGTCATAACAACAAGAATAGAAAAATATGCTTTCAACTTCTTACATTGAGAGTGACTGTCACTCTCAATACTTATATTACTACTATGTACAATAATTTACACTAGAAATCACTGTCACTGTCAGTGCTTTTACAACTACATACACTAATTTACACTCAACTGACTGTCACTGTCAGTACGTACAAGAAAAACTAAACACTAGTATCACTGTCACTCTCAGTATTATTTACATATTTTCACCCTTATTTTCAATATCTACTCAAGCTGTGGTAGTCAAAGAGAAACACGGGTAAGCGCACAGGAAATCTGACACTCTTTGCACTGCAAGGAGGTGCGTCTAAAAGTTCCCGTTCTTGCCGGTTTGTGTGGCTGCAAACATAGCACCTCCTCAGTGCTTTCCTCCTCTTGGCAGTGCTAGGCAGTGGCTCCAGGCGGTGTCCAGCTGAAGGTAGTCCTGGCACTTTTGTAGGCGGTCTGGAGGTGTCTGTGAGTGGCGCCTGGCACCTGATGGCAGTACCTGCCCAAAACGCTGAAGCAGCTGGTAGATACAAGTCTTTGAAAACCACCTGAGAGAGTAGTTAGCTGGCTTCCTGTTCTTGATCTTATACAGGATGAAGGCGTTCAAGCATGCACATTTCCAGCAAGCGCAAGAACACCTTCCTGTACCAGCGCCGGTTCCTCCTCAGGCAGTCAATCTCTACTGATCATCCCATATCGGACTTGTCCACCAGCCGCATATTGACGTTGTAGTCAATTACAGCATCAGAGCTTCATCACAGGATCGCCAGTCCTTCTGTCTACCTTCCCTGTGGCTTGCATTTCCCCCTTGTGGACTGTGGTGAGCATGTTGACGATCCTCTTGTCGTGCCACCCGTATAAAGCCAGCATCTTGTCTGATTTCTTCAGGTGCACGTCTCCCCGCTTTGATCTTTCAGCCTCAGGGGAAGGCAGGGTAGTGTGCCCTATTGCTCCTGACAGTGCCACAGGATCCAACGCCGTGCTCTGAAAGGTACTTGGTGAGTTTGGGTGCTGTATAATAATTGTCCGTATACAGGACATGATTCCTTTGCCGAAGTACTTTTTCCAGAAGCACTTTCACCACAGAGCCAGAGAATCCAAGGGGGTCAGTCTTGTCCAAGTCCACATTGCTGGCGGTGTAGATAACGCAGAAGTCTAGGGGATGAACCCCATCTTGCAGTCGCACAGCACGAAAAAACTTTATTCCAAAGCGGTGGCGTTTGCTTGGAATATACTGCACGAACCAAAGAGCGGCCCCTGAACAAAACCAAGGACTCGTCTGATCACTACTTTCCTGAAGGGCCGAAAGAACGTCATAAACTTGTCCTTGATCATGAACAGGATTTCCCTCACTTTCCATGGGAGGTCAGTCTGGGAAGGCTCATCGTTGTTGGCAAAGTGAAGGTACGTCATGGAAGTTGCCTGAAACGATCCCGGAGTCATGTACTTGTTGAAGATGGGTGTGGGGCAAAGATCGTCAGCACTCCAGTATTCCACGAGCTTATGCTTCCAGTTATGTGGCATCAGAAGCATCAAGCCGATGAATACAAATAGTTCCCGGATCGTCACAGGAACCCATGCTGCCATCCACATGATGTGGATGGCATTGCACCTTCACCTTGACGAACTGGAGCAGCACATTGTCCTTCGTACCCTGTTGGTCTCATCTAGGAACGCCAACAGGTAGTCCAAGCATTCACCACCCTCCCGAGGGACAGGGGAAGTCAGCCTGGATCCCACACCCAGTGGAATCAAAAGGGCAGATCCTCTGGCACAAAATCAAGAGCCCTCAGACCACACGAAGGCGTCCAGAGTGCCCTGCGTACAGGCTGGGAGTGGGTGGGTGTGAGCGGGGGGGAGTGAGGCAGGCGGTGTGGCAGTGGGTGAGGCAGGCGGTGAGGCAGTGGGTGAGGCAGGCCGTGTGGCAGTGGGTGAGCTAGGTCGGGCCTGTGCGGTTGTGGTGGTGGTGGGGAGGAGAGTGGGAGAAGGTTCAAGATCACTCGCAGTAGGCTGGTGTGGTGGAGTTGCTAAATAGTCTGTAAACCTTACACACTAATTGAAGCACTAGGAGACCCACTTTCCTACTCATGCCAGCACAGAACACGGGGCAGTACGGAAACCTCTACGAATACCAGACCCGCCTACTTCCCTTCCGAGGTGGGTGAAGGAGACTCCGAAGACTCCGGAGAAACCACAGCAGACGAAGATGACAGGAGAATGGGGCTGGGGGTGCGAGGCGGGTATGTAGGCAGCGTGACCCAGGGGAGGTTGGGGACAATGGCCGGCCTGAGGAGAACAATGGCTGGGAGCCAGGGTCACCACTTCACTTCCTCTTGGCCCACCCTTGCCATACGCCACTCCCTTCTGCACTGGAGCCTTGCCTGCCGAGGTGCTAGGCACAGCAATTGTCTCATTCCTGCACCTCAGACTCAGCACTCAGACTAAAGTGTCTGATTCAGCAAGGCTCGACAACACTGCAACTTCACTACCGTAGTCCACAGAGGCTTTCAGTAATTCTAGGCTCTATAGCAGACTCACTCAGGCCCTTTCCACTCCCTAGTGCGCAAGGGTTTTGAAGGGAGTAGAGGTCACAAAGCCCTTTTTCGGAGGGCTTGGAAGGCACTGACTCAGAAGAGCTAGAATTCGTCATAATGTCACCTTGAAAGCCTGCAGTAAACTGACGCTAAACAGGGGCAAACTGAGCAAAAAAAGCTAGTATTATGAGAACTGGGAAACAAGAGTTTCCAATTAGCATAAACTGCTTGCAATAGGAAAGAGCAGATTGACATTTCTGAGCAGTCAGCAGCGCTGCCATATATGCACGACGAGGAGTGGCCGGGCCGCGGTGCGTGGGTGGGTAAAAAAAAAAAGATACTTGGCAACAACGAGGTCAGTGGTACAAAGGTCAAAGTGTACTAATAGTAGCTAAAGGGTGGCAGTACTGATAGACAATTCCAGCTTGAACCTGCTTGCCCTGCATTTATTCTAAAATTAACTTGAATCACAATACGCGACGATCCGCCGTTATGTCCTTTTCGAGCGAGCGTTGCAAACTAACGACGCCTCGCGTTTTAGGGGTTAAGGGGTGGGGGATCTTGAAAATATCATAGTCTGGGTCAAAAAATTACATTTTCTGTAAATGCCTCCCTCAAGAGAAAACTGCAATCAGGGATAAATATGCTATAATATTATGACAATCCAGCACTTCTGAAATGTACTTATTATTACACCTTTATGACAATAATGAGCCATGTGCGCCTCATGACACCTGCACCTACAAGTGCCTAATGTCCTTGGAAAACGATGGGACCAGGTACTATATACTCAGAACAAGCTGGAAACAATGTAGATACACCATATCAAACACATACAATAGTTTTGGTGGCATAACTATGACTCTCTGAAAACTTAAATTGATGATTTCACCTCGAAATGTAAGTGATGTGATAACTATCTATCTATCTATAGCCCGATGCCTTAATCCCGCAAAGAGGTGGCCGCAGACAAAACGCCTCCAAGTCACTCTGTCACCCACCATTTGACTACCCGCCCCCCAACTCACTCCCCCCTCCCTCATATACCTCTCAACTCCATCTCTCCACCTCATCCTCGGTCTACCCTTCCCTCTCCCTCCCTCCACCTCACCTACATACACCCTCTTAGTCAGTCTTTCATTCTTCATTCTCTCCACATGTCCAAACCACCTCAGGGTATTTCTCCTAATCTTCTCAACCATGGAGAGGATGGAGGAGGTGAAAAAGACTGACGAAAGAGTGTATGTGAGTGAGGTGGAGGAGAGAAGAGGGAGAGAGGCCGAAGGATGCAGATGGAAGGAGATGGGGTGGAAGAAGGTATATGAGGGAGGAGGTGTGTGAGTTGGGAGCAGAGCAGTGAAATGGAGGGGGACAGGAGCGACATGGAGGCGATTTGTTTGTGGCCACCCCAAACGGAAGATTGAGGCGTCTGGCAATAGATAGAGAGAGATTCTCAACCACATCCACATCCACCCCACAACGTTCCTTCCACTTCTTCATTCATCAACCTGTCCCTCATGTCACTCCACATGCTCCTCTCAAGTAACTCATTTCCACTTCTCTCACTCTTGACTTGTTCCCCTCTTGCAAGGTCCACGCCTCGCTTCCATATGTCAGGGTAGGGATCACAATACTATCAATGCAGTGACTTCTTAACTTCCATACTCACCTCCCTATTTCTCATCACTGATTTCAGTGAACCAACAACCTTCCTTCCCTGCTGTATCCTTTCGTGTACTTCATCCCCCAAAGTTCCATCCTTACTCATCACACTACCCAAGTACTTGAATGCACTCACATTCTCCATATCCTCACCATCCAACCTCACTGTACATTCTGTGAATTCATTCCTCTCAAACACCATAACTTTATTTTTATGTACATTAACTTTCAGCTTTCTCCACTCCTACACACTATCCCAAATTCATTCACCAAACCTTGCAACTCCCATTCATCTTTTCTCAACAGTAGTGTATTATGCAGCAAACAGCAACACTGGAACCTTCCAAAATCTCACCTCATTCATTAGAGCCATCCCCACATCCACTGCCCTACCTTGCATCTCCCTTTAAAACCCCATCTTTGTATATATTAAACAGCCAAAGGAGACATCACACAACCCTGTTTCAGTCCCCACATTGAGATCAAAGAACTCGCTCCAGCTCACCATCCACTCGCACATTAGCCCTAGCTCCTTCGCACATACTCTTCACAGCACTCAACAATTTCCCCTCCACTCCATATATTCTTAATACCTTCCACATACCTTGCCTATCTATTCTGTGAATAAGCTTTTCTCCAAGTCCATGAAGGCAGCATACACTTTCTTTCCCTTCTCTAGATACTTCTCCACTAAACATCTTAGAACAATTATCTGATCTACACACCCTTTTCCCTTCCTAAATCCCCCCTTTTTCTTCTCCAACTAGCTTCCTCTGTCACATGCCTAACCCTATCAATGAGTATTCTACCATATATTTTACAAGTCACACTAAGAAGGCTATGGTTACCCACATACCTTCTCTCTCCCCTTTTCCTTTGTATAAAAGGAACAATTATCACCTGATTTCCAGTCCTCTGGAACCCTTCCCTCTTCCCAAACCAATCTACATAACTTCCATATCCGCTCCACAACAATCTCACCCCCATACCTCAGCATTTCACCACACACTCCATCAATTCCGGGGCCTTTCCCAGCAGTCTTCTTCATTGCTTCCACTTACTTCCACCCTACTGATCTCTTCCTCCCTCCTCTCATCTCTTCTTCTCCCAGCCATTCCCCAACCACTTACACTCGCACTGCTCTCACTCTCTACATTCAACAAAATCCTCAAAGTGCTCCTTCCATCTCCTCAATTTCTCTCTCTTCTCCACCAACAATCTATTATTCCCTTTTATTTTTCACTCCCCTACTATTTCCCCTTTCACACTGCCTTACTTTCGTTACCTCCTTCTAAAACAATTTCTCACTCTCCCTCCATTTTACCTCCAGATTCCTCCCAAATTCTTCCATCTACTTTCTTCTTACTCTCCTTCACCAGTCTCTTCACCTCCCTTCTCCTGCTCACATATACCTCTCTCTTCTCTCTCTCATCTTCTTCCCTACCTCTACTGGCCTAACCATTCACTATATGCCTTCGCTTCTTTTGTTCCACAGCTCCAGGTGGCTTCACCTCATCATTCCACCACGCTGTCCCTTGCACACCCTTGCATCTCCTCCTCACTCCCACAAACCACCTCACACGCTACGCCTATCTCTTCCGTGAATATCTTACATACGTCGTCCCACCCCTTCCATCTGCTCTAGCTCATACCTTTCCAATCTATACTTCCACTTTGCTCTTACACTCTGCCATTTCTCACTGTCTTGCACATTCTCACTCTTCTCACCAGGAGCTGTTTCCTCCTGTCTTTCCCCTTCGTCTCCTCCAACCATTTTCTTTGCAACTTTACCTTGTTGCCATCACTAAGTGATGGTCTGAGACTCCATTCCCCCACCCTCTCACACACTCTTGCATCCAACACTTGTCTTCTCATTCGCTCATCCACACACACGTAAGCTATCATTGCCTTTCGTTCAACAAGTTCACCATCCATCCTCCTCATTACTCTCCATGTATACCGGTGGATCATTTTATGCCGAAAGTATGTGTTGGCTATTGCCCAACCCCTTACCATCACAGATGTCCACCAAAAGCACTACCATTACCATCTACTTCAGCTGGCACACCCCACTGACCAACCACTCCATCCACTGGTTCATTCCCAACTTTGCCATTCATGTCTCCAATCAAAAGCACTCTCCTCCTTTCAAATTTGTCCATACATGCTTCTACTCTCGCCCAAAACTCATCTTTCACATCTTGCCACTCGGTCCTCTGTCGGTGCTTGTCTCCATATTATCCAGTACAGTTGCTGTTAAACAGCATTTATATCTGCCTAGTTGTATTACATGTCTAACTAAATCAAAGGACTGAGCTTCCTTAGTAGTTAAGAATCCTGTAATGGCTAGATTTACCTTGCCTATAATAGGTAACTTTAATTTCTTCACAATGTTTGCGGAAATAAAGGTTTCTAAAACACCCACTATCAAAAAGGGTACATGCTAATAGGTTTCTATTCTCAATCACTACCATCACATCTGCTATTGGAACTGCAGCTGGCATTACTACTGGAGTTTTACCCTTAGCAATTGTCCATGATTGACACTTGCTTGGGTTTAGGAACCTCATTATTCATCCTTGGGCATAAAGCACTATGATGATGATCTCTTTTACATTTGAAACAAAGATTTAATTTATTTTTGCAGTCCGCGGAAGTGTGTTCGGAAATCATACAGATTATACAACACCCATATTCCTGAACCCTACCTAATCTAGAACCATAATCAGGATAATGTTAACAAGATGGACTGGAATGTTGCTTCCCCACAAGAAATGTACAGACCTTCCTGTCCTTTACCATGGAAAGTTTTACCTCCTTATTTTCATCAGCTTGTCTATTCCTTGTCTTTACTATTTTATCCTCAGCTTTTAAAGAGCTAAGGAAAGTATCTATCTCTTCTGTAGGCACATACTTAGTCTTCTCTCACTTAGGTTTCCCAACCAATTGGTTAGTGTTTTTTTTTCTTTATATCAGCCATCTGTTTAATCTCAGCAGGCTTTACGGTTCCTTGCATATGTTTACAGAGTTGCATTATAGCCTTCCTCAATCTCATCAAAGTAGAAATTATCCTTTTTGTACATACCATACAAGGCATCCTTAGTTTTTTGGTAGAAGCTTTAAGGACACAATTCTAGAAAGCAATCCCAATCTGCTGCCTTATTATCTTCTGTAAGTACCTAAAAGCCTTTAAATTACAACTCATTGTAACTCTAAAATTTTGGCAAGAAATCAAAATCAGCGATGTTTAGGTATTGGTAATTCAATTAGAGCCTTCAGTAACTGTAGGTGATAATCTGCTTCCCCTGTCCTTGTAATTCTCTCTAAGGATAGTCAACGCCACTTCATCAATTGTTTTCTTCCACTGGCAATTCTTTTATCAGCTTGTAAAGAGCGTTTCCCATGGACCTGTCCTAACAGATATGTGAGGTTACTCACATTAGGGATATCTGTTCTATCATGAACTTCTTGTATTTGAACTGATCCCAGAAAGTTGATTTCCAATTATGCTCCCCATCAGACTCCGGAAGCATAATTTGTGGTAGTAATGTAGCTTTGCTCTGCTGTTCCACAACTTGTATTTCCCGCTGCAGTCTCGGCCAATTTTGACTCTAATAACTGCACTAAGGTTAAATATTCCTCTAATTTACTTTCAAATTTGGTAGTCTCCGACTCAAAGAGATCTTTATCATCATCTTTTACTATGGCTCTTTCTAAATTTACATAAAACTTCTTTATACTTAGTCCATCGGTCTTTCAGTATATTCAGAAGACTATTCAATTTCTCTCTGAACAGAGGTGTTTCATCTAACAATTGTTTGGAATAATTTATGGCTCTCGTTACCCATCCTGCCTTACTACTAGAGGATCTTCTGTAACATGGAAATAGACATGTTGACTGATTTCTACTTTTCAAGTAGATTAACCATTAATTTCAACCACAAATTTCCCCAGCTTAGTAGTTATCTAATTATTTTAATTACTGAAGTGTGTAGGGATTGGGATTGATATTAACCCTATCTCTCACTAGGTTGGTAAACCTCTAGAAGGTTATATATTATCCCTACACTCAGTCTCCAAGTAACCCATATCTCCCAGGCTCAGAGCTAATTAATCATTTTTTTAAATTTTGAGGAGTGTAGGGATTAGATTTATGGTATTAAACCTATCTCCCTGGGGTATCAAACCTTTTGAGTTATATATCTTATCCCCACACTCAGTTTCCAAATAACTCATATTCCCTGAGCTCAGAACTATTTGGAATCTCTCAGTATAATATATTTTTGCCCACCCATAGCTTGTATTGCATAGGAACTGTCCTTTCTTCAATTCTGTGTAATTTATAAATTTCTGCAAGAACCGCTTCTCTGAAGCCATGATGATTCTGATGTATACCACTGGCCTTTAGTGTTGCTTGGAAAGGCTTTGCATTAACCCCAAGGCGCCAGTCCACGTCATATGATGTGTTGGTAGAGGCCTACGGTCCGACGTCATATGACGTTTTGATTTTTCGCAGGCATGTTTAGAACTTTGTAGTGCGCCATATGGACTCAGAGTATTGTCCCGGCATGGCTGGTGCGCGTGGCCACGCTGGCTGGCCGGGGGAGGGGGTTGGGGTAGGGAGGGCATCCCAGTAGTGAGGAGAGACTTTCGTGGTGGGGGGTGGTGGAAAGGCCAGCATAGGGAGAGTGGCTTGAACCAGCTGATACTGGTTTGGGGTAGGAGTAAGGGTCCAGAGGAGTGGGATAGGGGGGTTGGGGTGGTGGGGAGGGCTACTAGGGGACCCTGAGTGAGGTGTGCAGGAGAGATATGGGTGCTTGAGTACACTTGTACTGACCCTAGCCAGCCCTCCCCACGCACTACCCTGTCCCTTGACCCTACCATTTCACGCCAGTTCACTGTGTATCGTGACAGGTGGAAGGACAGCCAGGACCATCCAGGACTCGCTACCCCCCCTGTATTCCACCCCTGCAAAAGAAGATGCCCGGGAGTCCTGAAGGAGGAGGAGTACATTCAGGAGTTGGCAAACATGAGTGGGAAGAATATTATCATCAGCTAGCGTAGACCAGCAGTGATGCTAGTGACCCTGATTATTATTGATGAGGAGGACGTGCACACAATGGAGGCTGAGGTTGCGAAAGCGGAGAGAGGAGGAAGGAGGAGGAAGCAGCGGTGGTGTGGAGGTAGAGGAGGAGAAGGAAACTCTACCTGAAGCAGATATTGATGTAATATCGTGGAGTGAGGGCAGTGATTTTGTGCCAACTGTGCCGGATTTTGATGAGAAATAATGCAGGATTCACTGATGAGATTTACTCTAAGGTGACGATGCAACAGAAGTTGGATTATTTCCAACTTTTTTTAGATAAGGAAATGGTTCAGTTCCTCTGTGATCAAAGTCAGGTATTTTATGATTATTGTAGTAGGAACCATAGTGGCCCTTCCTCTGCAGCAAAGATGCGACGCTGGACTGTGCCTGATGTTGGAGAGATGTATGTCATCCTTGCATTATTGATGTTGATGGCACATGTAAAGAAACATGTTCTTCATGATCATTGGATGCTGGATGACATTACAGCTACTCCTGTATTTGGCAAGTACATGTCCAAAGATCGCTTCCTTGCATTGCTGAGATACTTACATTTTGCTGATAATGACCACCCAGAACCACGTGACCGCCTGTGGAAGTTTCGAAATTTTTTCACAATGCTGAAAGAAAGATTTATAAAATTTTTTAGACCATTTCAGAAAATTGTGATAGATGAGTCTCTGGTGCTGTTTCATGGCCGTGTTCTGTTCAGACAGTACATTCCCTCAAAAAGACGTTGCTTTGGCGTAAAATTCTATGTGTTATGTGACTGCAAAACTGGGTATGTGTTGGACATGATAGTTTATACTGGGAGTGATACAGACATTCCAAGAAATGACCCACATGGATTCCCAGGTGCGGTTGCGAAGAAAACTGATGGATCAGTATCTGAATGTGAATCATGTGTTGTACACAGACAATTATTACACATCTCCAGCACTGACTCAGTATCTGCTACAGTATGATACAGGCTCATGTGGCACAGTGCGCACCAACAGGAAAAATTGGCCAAAATTTGAGGGACGTCTGAGACATAGTGAAATACAGTTGAAAAAAGCACAGAACATGTTAGCAATAAGGTGGCATGATAAGCGTGATGTGAACATGCTTACAACAGTGCACAGAGGTCGTTTGGTAGTTAGTGACAAAGCAGATAGAGCAACAAGGCAACCTATCATGAAGCCTGTTGCTGTAGTGGACTATACCAACAACATGTGCCTCGTGGACAAAAGTGAATTGCAGATAGGTCGTCATCCTACAGCTAGCATGCGACACCGCCTTTAGGCCCGGGACTTCATTTCTCGTCATTTCCAAGAAGAACATTCCCAGTACTGGTGCTAGAGCACGGGGTCAAAGGGCGTGCTTTGTGTGCAAGCACGCCACCAAACGACCACAAAAATGCAAGGATGTCAGCTCTTTGGTGCAAGGAGTGTGGTGTTGCCCTATGCCTGCCTTGCTTTAGGATGCATCACACTGTCAAGAAGTACTGAGAACAGTGAAGTAATGTGTAAATAGTGTGTAAATAATTGTGGATACCTAAATAAACCTAAGTTTATTAGAAAATAAGTATCATGGGAAAAGTAAAGTAAGCCGATCTGAGTGTGGTGTTGCCCTATGCCTGCCTTGCTTTAGGGAGTATCACACTGTCAAGAAGTACTAAGAAGAGTGAAATAATGTGTAAACAGTGTGTAAATAATTGTGAATGCCTCAATAGATATAAGTTTATTAGAAAATAAGTATCATGGGAAACGTAAAGTAAGCCGATCTTTATTAGTTACTTTATTGTATTTTGTTGCTATTTTAGTTGTAATGTTGTGTTCATACGGCATTGTGAATTTGTGAGAGAACCAAAGACACACTCCAACACTTATTTTGGTGCGAAATAGTCCCCTCACGTCCCTCTATCACCACCGCCAACACACCACTGCGACCTTGAACACGCTTACCCCAGCCGCCACACACCGGCTCCCTCACACCACACAACCACCTCCAAATCGCCACCAGAGAGTAAGTACGCACTTTTTATGTGCTTTTTGGCATTTGTTATTGATTTGTAATAAAAAAAAATACAGTATATTTTGGGGAAAACTGATTATCCTGAAAATAACCCGGTTCCTGGACATTGATAGGTCAACCCATGCCTGGCACCTAGGGGTTAAGGTGGATAAAATGATTCCCCTTCCTAATTCTTTGCAACTTCCTACTGATGGCTCTGCTAATTAATTTATATGTACCGTAGCAAATGGTGAACCATATGATAGGTTTCTAGGCTCAAGAAGGGTTATGGTTACCGAGGATTTACATTAACTTCTGTGGCTCCTACCACAGCTAGAATGGTTTCCACAATTTCATTAACTTCTACATCTTCATGAATATCATTTCCTCCCAGGAAAAGGATAGTGCGGTCACGCTTCCAATCTAATACGGCATTTAGCCTTTCATTAAGAGAAAAGGAACTTGACGTATTTCCACATCAACCATTTGTACAGAACGTGGTAGTAGGCTGTGCCCAATGAAAGCAACCTCAACCCCTAAAGCGCGGCCATCGACAGCCGATCCCCCCCGTTGGCGGGGTTGTATCGCGGTCTGAGTACCTGTAGGAAAATATTTGCCAAAAATCAGAGATTAACCCTAGAATATTATAATTTTTATGGCAGATAGTACTTACATTCAGCTTTCTTCTGAGACAGGTGTTGAGCCTTCGTGGACTACCCAAGGACTTGTGGAGACTTGCAAAATTGGGTAACAAAATCTTCACTTTCACACCTCCAGCAACCCGGTTTCCCCTCTACCACAGCCTCAATCTGTCACAGTACACTTTATACCACAACGTACAGGTAGTTTGGAATCCGTATTTGTACAATAAGCACTGAAAATAAGGCTACAATCAACGGAGCGTATGGCCGACATGCAGCGCGGCGGCGGTCTTCCCGTCACTAAACAAACATTTCCCTTTTCACAGCTAAAAACACGTATACTACATTATTTTCCATCATAGTACTTCCCAAAGGCTCGCATGTCACTATTACGGCCATAAAAACTGTCACTGCCAGTATTGTGAAGCGGGAATGAGAAAGACCACCGCGGCGCGATTTTATTCTGCCTTACGCCAGTCACTTTATTCTCGCTCCTGTCGGCCGCTCGCACTTCACTTCTATCGCTCACTTTCACTCTCGCTGTCAGTTTAGTGCCAAATTCATCAGTGTCACTGTCATTACTTATAAAAATAATATTTTCTACACACCAAACTGTCACTGTCATAACATAGAATAGAAAAATATGCTTTCAACTTCTTACATTGGAGTGACTGTCACTCTCAATACTTATATTACTACTATGTACAATAATTTACACTGAAATCACTGTCACTGTCAGTGCTTTTACAACTACATACACTAATTTACACTCAACTGACTGTCACTGTCAGTACGTACAAGAAAACTAAACACTAGTATCACTGTCACTCTCAGTATTATTTACATATTTTCACCCTTATTTTCAATATCTACTCAAGCTGTGGTAGTCAAAGAAACACGGGTAAGCGCACAGGGAAATCTGACACTCTTTGCACTGCAAGGAGGTGCGTCTAAAAGTTCGTTCTTGCCGGTTTGTGTGTGGCTGCAAACATAGCACCTCCTCAGTGCTTTCCTCCTCTTGGCAGTGCTAGGCAGTGGCTCCAGGCGGTGTCGCTGAAGGTAGTCCTGGCACTGTAGGCGGTCTGGAGGTGTCTGTGAGTGGCGCCTGGCACCTGATGGCAGTACCTGCCCAAAACGCTGAAGCAGCTGGTAGATACAAGTCTTTGAAAACCACCTGAGAGAGTAGTTAGCTGGCTTCCTGTTCTTGATCTTATACAGGATGAAGGCGTTCAGCATGCACATTTCCAGCAAGCGCAAGAACACCTTCCTGTACCAGCGCCGGTTCCTCCTCAGGCAGTCAATCTCTCTGATCATCATATCGGACTTGTCCACCAGCCGCATATTGACGTTGTAGTCAATTACAGCATCAGGCTTCATCCACAGGATCGCCAGTCCTTCTGTCTACCTTCCCTGTGGCTTGCATTTCCCCCTTGTGGACTGTGGTGAGCATGTTGACGATCCTCTTGTCGTGCCACCGTATCGCCAGCATCTTGTCTGATTTCTTCAGGTGCACGTCTCCCCGCTTTGATCTTTCAGCCTCGGGGAAGGCAGGGTAGTGTGCCCTATTGCTCCTGACAGTGCCACAGGATCCAACGCCGTGCTCTGAAAGGTACTTGGTGAGTTTGGGTGCTGTATAATAATTGTCCGTATACAGGACATGATTCCCGCCTTGAAGTACTTTTCCAGAAGCACTTTCACCACAGAGCCAGAGAATCCAAGGGGGTCAGTCTTGTCCAAGTCCACATTGCTGGCGGTGTAGATAACGAAGTCTAGGATGAACCCCATCTTGCAGTCGCACAGCACGAAAAACTTTATTCCAAAGCGGTGGCGTTTGCTTGGAATATACTGCACGAACCAAAGACGGCCCCTGAACAAAACCAAGGACTCGTCGATCACTACTTTCTTGAAGGGCCGAAAGAACGTCATAAACTTGTCCTTGATCATGAACAGGATTTCCCTCACTTTCCATAGGAGGTCAGTCTGGGAAGGCTCATCGTTGTTGGCAAAGTGAAGGTACGTCATGAGTTGCCTGAAACGATCCCGAGTCATGTACTTGTTGAAGATGGGTGTGGGGCAAAGATCGTCAGCACTCCAGTATTCCTCGAGCTTATGCTTCCAGTTATGTGGCATCAGAAGCATCAAGCCGATGAATACAAATAGTTCCCGGATCGTCACAGGAACCCATGCTGCCATCCGCGATGTGGATGGCATTGCACCTTCACCTTGACGAACTGCAGCACATTGTCCTTCGTACCTGTTGGTCTCGGTACAAATCTGCTGCATAACTTCATCATCTAGGAACGCCAACAGGTAGTCCAAGCATTCACCACCCTCGGGGACAGGGAAGTCAGCCTGGATCCCACACCCAGTGGTATCAAAGGGCAGATCCTCTGGCACAAAATCAGAGCCCTCAGACCACACGAAGGCGTCCAGAGTGCCCTGCGTAGGCTGGGAGTGGGTGGGTGTGGCGGGGGGTGAGGCAGGCGGTGTGGCAGTGGGTGAGGCAGGCGGTGAGGCAGTGGGTGAGGCAGGCCGTGTGGCAGTGGGTGAGCTAGGTCGGGCCTGTGCGGTTGTGGTGGTGGTGGGGAGAGTGGGAGAAGGTTCAAGATCACTCGCAGTAGGCTGGGTGGTGAGTTGCCTAGTGCGATAAACCTTACCACTAATTGAAGCACTAGGAGACACTTTCCTACTCATGCCAGCACGAACACGGGGCGTACGGAAACCTCTACGAATACCAGACTGCCTACTTCCCTTCCGAGGTGGTGAAGGAGACTCCGAAGACTCCGGAGGAAACCACAGCAGACGAAGATGACAAGAGAATGGGGCTGGGGGTGCGAGGCGGTATGTCGGCAGCGTGACCTGAGGTTGGGGACAATGGCCGGCCTGAGGAGAACAATGGCTGGGAACCGGGGTCACCACTTCACTTCCTCTTGGCCCACTTGCCATACGCCACTCCCTTCTGCACTGGAGCCTTGCCTGCCGAGGTGCTAGGCACAGCAATTGTCTCTTCCTGCACCTCAGACTCAGCACTCGATAAAGTGTCTGATTCAGCAAGGCTCGACAACACTGCAACTTCACTACCGTAGTCCACAGAGGCTTTCAGTAATTCTAGGCCTATAGCAGACTCACTCAGGCCCTTTCCACTCCCTAGTAAGGGTTTTGAAGGGGTAGAGGTCACAAAGCCCTTTTTCGGAGGGCTTGAAGGCACTGACTCGGAAGAGCTAGAATTCGTCATAATGTCACCTTGAAAGCCTGCAGTAAACTGACGCTAAACAGGGGCAAACTGAGCAAAAAAAAGCTAGTATGACAACTGGGGAAACAAGAGTTTCCAATTAGCATAAACTGCTTGCAATAGGAAAGAGCAGATTGACATTTCTGAGCAGTCCGCGCGCTGCCATATATCACGGCGAGGGTGGCCGGGCCGCGGTGCGTGGGTGGGTAAAAAAAAAGATACTTGGCAACAACGGAGGTCAGTGGTACAAAGGTCAAGTGTACTAATAGTAGCTAAAGGGTGGCGGTACTGATAGACAATACCAGCTTGAACCTGCTTGCCCGCATTTATTCAAAATTAACTTGAATCACAAACGCGACGATCGGCCGTTATGTCCTTTTCGGCGAGCGTTGCAAACGCGACGCCTCGCGTTTTAGGGGTTAAGGGTGGGGGATCTTGAAAATATCATAGTCTGGGTCAAAAAATTACATTTTCTGTAAATGCCTCCCTCAGAGAAAACTGCAATCAGGGATAAATATGCTATAATATTATGACAATCCAGCACTTCTGAAATGCTTATTATTACACCTTTATGACAATAATGAGCCATGTGCGCCTCATGACACCTGCACCTACAAGTGCCTAATGTCCTTGGAAAACGATGGGACCAGGTACTATATACTCAGAACAAGCTGGAAACAATGTAGATACACCATATCAAACACATACAATAGTTTTGGTGGCATAACTATGACTCTCTGAAAACTTAAATTGATGATTTCTCGAAATGTAAGTGATGTGATAACTATCTATCTATCTATAGCCCGATGCCCTAATCCCGCAAAGGGTGGCCGCAGACAAAACGCCTCCAAGTCACTCTGTCACCCACCATTTGACTACCCTCCCCCCAACTCACTCCCCCCTCCCTCATATACCTCTCAACTCCATCTCTCCACCTCATCCTCGGTCTACCCTTCCCTCTCCCTCCCTCCACCTCACCTACATACACCCACTTAGTCAGTCTTTCATTCTTCATTCTCTCCACATGTCCAAACCACCTCAGGGTATTTCTCCTAATCTTCTCAACCATGTGGAGAGGATGGAGGGTGAAAGACTGACGAAGAGAGTGTATGTGAGTGAGGTGGAGGGGGGAAGAGGGAGAGGGAGGCCGAGGATGAGATGGAGGGATGGGGTGGAGAGGTCGATGGGTGTGGGGGTGTGTGAGTTGGGAGCAGGGCAGTGAAATGGAGGGGGACAGGGCGACTTGGAGGCGATTTGTTTGTGGCCACCCCAAACGGGATTGAGGCGTCTGGCAATAGATAGAGAGAGATAGATTCTCAACCACATCCACATCCACCCCACAACGTTCCTTCACTTCTTCATTCATCAACCTGTCCCTCCATGTCACTCCACATGCTCCTCTCAAGTAACTCATTTCCACTTCTCTCACTCTTGACTTGTTCCCCTCTTGCAAGGTCCACGCCTCGCTTCCATATGTCAGGGTAGGGATCACAATACTATCATGCAGTGACTTCTTAACTTCCATATTCACCTCCCTATTTCTCATCACTGATTTCAGTGAACCAACAACCTTCCTTCCCTGCTGTATCCTTTCGTGTACTTCATCCCCCAAAGTTCCATCCTTACTCATCACACTACCCAAGTACTTGAATGCACTCACATTCTCCATATCCTCACCATCCAACCTCACTGTACATTCTGTGAATTAATTCCTCTCAAACACCATAACTTTATTTTTATGTACATTAACTTTCAGCTTTCTCCTCCTACACACTATCCCAAATTCATTCACCAAACCTTGCAACTCCCATTCATCTTTTCTCAACAGTAGTGTATTATCAGCAAACAGCAACACTGGAACCTTCCAAATCTCACCTCATTCATTAGAGCCATCCCCACATCCACTGCCCTACCTTGCATCTCCTTTAAAACCCCATCTTTGTATATATTAAACAGCCAAGGAGACATCACACAACCCTGTTTCAGTCCCACATTGAGATCAAAGAACTCGCTCAGCTCACCATCCACTCCCACATTAGCCCTAGCTCCTTCGCACATACTCTTCACAGCACTCCAACAATTTCCCCTCCACTCCATATATTCTTAATACCTTCCACATACCTTGCCTATCTATTCTGTGAATAA
Source organism: Coenobita brevimanus (assembly GCF_032717465.1). NCBI lineage: Eukaryota > Metazoa > Arthropoda > Malacostraca > Decapoda > Coenobitidae > Coenobita > Coenobita brevimanus. The sequence goes on along the minus strand of NW_027645387.1, from coordinate 5,025 downwards.
GCTTTCTCCAAGTCCATGAAGGCAGCATACACTTTCTTTCCCTTCTCTAGATACTTCTCCACTAAACATCTTAGAACAATTATCTGATCTACACACCCTTTTCCCTTCCTAAATCCCCCTTTTTCTTCTCCAACTAGCTCCTCTGTCACATGCCTAACCCTATCAATGAGTATTCTACCATATATTTTACAAGTCACACTAAGAAGGCTATGGTTACCCACATACTTCTCTCTCCCCTTTTCCTTTGTATAAAGGAACAATTATACCTGATTTCCAGTCCTCTGGAACCCTTCCCTCTTCCCAAATCAATCTACATAACTTCCATATCCGCTCCACAACAATCTCACCCCCATACCTCAGCATTTCACCACACACTCCATCAATTCCGGGGCCTTTCCCAACTTGATCTTCTTCATTGCTTCCACTACTTCCACCCTACTGATCTCTTCCTCCCTCCTCTCATCTCTTCTTCTCCCAGCCATTCCCCAACCACTTACACTCGCACTGCTCTCACTCTCTACATTCAACAAATCCTCAAAGTGCTCCTTCCATCTCCTCAATTTCTCTCTCTTCTCCACCAACAATCTATTATTCATATTTTTCACTCCCCTACTATTTCCCCTTTCACACTGCCTTACTTTCGTTACCTCCTTCTAAAACAATTTCTCACTCTCCCTCCATTTTACACTCAGATTCCTCCCAAATTCTTCATCTACTTTCTTCTTACTCTCCTTCACCAGTCTCTTCACCTCCCTTCTCCTGCTCACATATACCTCTCTCTTCTCTCTCTCATCTTCTTCCCTACCTCTACTGGCTAACCATTCACTATATGCCTTCTCTTCTTTTGTTCCACAGCTCGTTTCACCTCATCATTCCACCACGCTGTCCCTTGCACACCCTTGCATCTCCTCCTCACTCCACAAACCACCTCACACGCTACGCCTATCTCTTCCGTGAATATCTTACATACGTCGTCCACCCCCTTCCATCTGCTCTAGCTCATACCTTTCCAATCTATCTTCCACTTTGCTCCTTACACTCTGCCATTTTCTCACTGTCTTGCACATTCTCCACTCTTCTCACAGGAGCTGTTTCCTCCTGTCTTCCCCTTCGTCTCCTCAACCATTTTCTTTGCAACTTTACCTTGGCCATCACTAAGTGATGGTCTGAGACTCCATTCCCCACCCTCTCCACACACTTGCATCCAACACTTGTCTTCTCATTCGCTCATCCACACACACGTAAGCTATCATTGCCTTTCGTTCAACAAGTTCACCATCCATCCTCCTCATTACTCTCCATGTATACCGGTGGATCATTTTATGCCGAAAGTATGTGTTAGCTATTGCCAACCCCTTACCATCACAGATGTCCACCAAAGCACTACCATTACCATCTACTTCAGCTGGCACACCCCACTGACCAACCACTCCATCCACTGGTTCATTCCCAACTTTGCCATTCATGTCTCCAATCAAAAGCACTCTCTCCTTTCAAATTTGTCCATACATGCTTCTACTCTCGCCCAAAACTCATCTTTCACTCTTGCCACTCGGTCCTCTGTCGGAGCATACACACATACAATCGCCCACGCTTGTATACCTACTTTCATCCTCATCCATACAATCCTTGCACCCACTGTTCCATACTCTATTATATTCTCCTTCCACTTCTTGCTTATCATCAGACATACTCCCTCTCTTGCCCTCTCATTCTCATTAACTCCCGCACATATACCTAAACCATATTCCCTTTCTCTCACCCTTTCACCTTACCATTTAGTTTCAGTCAATCCACATATATCCACTTTTGCATCCTCAAGCACCTGAACAAGCTCTCTCTCTTTCACTTCATCATTCACTCGTGTCACATTCCACGTTCCCACCCTCAGAATGTCCTTTGTCCATTCCTTAGTCGTCAACGTATGGTCCGTCCTTGTCCGAGGTGCTTTATTTACTTGTTTAGTTAGTTCTTTTTACAGGATGTGGCACTAACCCACCACCAACCCTTTTCGTCGCCTCGTATGACAAGCAGGGATACTGGGGGAGTATTCTTGAAACCCACCTACCCCAGGGTAGGCATAACTTCATAATCTCTGAATGTATTCCCAAATGATTTGCGGTATTCAAAAGAGCAATAGATGTAGTATAATTTCACACAGAAACACCATTCTAATGACATATTATCTTTTATCTCTTATAATAAAAAGAAAACTATATTTGCTCAGTCTATAAAAAAAATGTTCAGTAGAGATATAGAATAGAGCAATCAGCAAAACACTGTTTACAAATGTAGAAGAAAGAGCTTTAAATTACTTTGCATAAAAGAAATGGGATATAATATGAATACAAATAAAGATATAATAAATATAGGATGTATTAAAATGGGCTATTGCCAAAAAAAAAAAAAAAAGGGCCTATACAAAAAGTTCTGCTTCAATCATCCTGAAACTTGGCCAGAAATGATCCTTATGTAATCTAGTTTATTGTGAAAAAATCTCAGCTCAAAATTCTAATTTTTTGATTTTCGGTCAGATGCTATCCTTAAAAACATTCAGTGCTTCAGCACACATTGGTATTCCTCACTCGGGGCACCAAAAATATGTCAGAAATTAATTATACACTCCTTTGTCTGACGAGTGTTAGTCTAACATGAATTTAAGTAAATTCACATGTCTCTTAGGAGGATTAGGTGTAACTGATATTTCAACTCACCTAGTTATTATTCTCCTTCCTTAGCTAATTCCCCATTGATTTGGCCAAATCGTCAGTGTTATTTTCCTAGAAAGAGTCGGACAATGGATGACGATGAGCCTGATGTTTTCAGTCGGTTGCCTGGGCTTCCAAGCGTCCTTGAAGTGCGTATTTACAGCGTGCAACTTGAACCAGATCTAGGAGCAGAGTGACTAACATGGCAAACCTCTGATTCCTCATAGAATTGTAGGTGTGCCATCTGTTAACTCCTTAAGTCCTAATCGCATCAATTGATGCGATTTGAGTTTTATGCCAAAATGCCTAATCAGATCAATTGAATGCAGCCTGTAAAAAACTGTGGAACGCTTGCTCCACCCCGATTATGACGTACTTGGCTTCAGGCCAATGAGAACTCCCCCCTGATGTGATGTGAGGGGGGATCGGACCAACCTGGGAGGTGGAGGGGCACCCCCCTCTCGGCTGCCTCCATGCCCCCCTCGACTCCACTCCCCTCACGCCCTCCTTGTCCCCCATCACTCTCCCACCCCTCCACGCAACTGTATCCCACCTCCCACAACAACCTGTGTCCCCCCCCCCGCTCTCCTGCCCCTCCGCCCTCCCTGGGAGCCGCGTCCCCCCCCCAACCCCCCCCCCAGCTCTCCCTCCTTGGCCCTCCCTCCCCTTCCCACCCCCCAACCGGCCCCCGAGGGTCCGGCGTGGTGTACGTACCTGTTTCATATTATTTCTACTTCTTCCCAGATTTTTACACCTCACTCTGTTCATTTCTCACTTCGTACCTACTAGTTTTTGTACTTACGTAGTTGGAGAATGCTGTATCCTGTACTACATACAACGAATCTTATTATTTTTTTCATTCTTCCTACCTGCCTAGATTAGCACCTCTGAGTAGTGTCTGTCTGTGTTAGTTTTCGAAAGACTATGAGGCTTTGTAGGGCTACTCCCCGCACCTGTTTCATCTCCCCACACATACAAACACACCTGTTTTCATGGCTGGTGTGATAAATTCCAATGAAATGGAGAGTTTCCACAAGAGAATTTGGTTGTTGACGAAGCTGTAATGATAATTGTGATGAAGTGTAATGATAATGTGATAATTGTAATGGTGTGATAAATGTGTAACGAGAAGTTGGGACAGTAAAAAGAGAAATCGGAAACAAATTATTTTTTTTTTCCTTTCTTATGCATGCATTTATAGCATTATTCAACTTTGTTTTGATGTCCTTGATGGTTATAAACATTTATATGCGTCTGTGTTAGTTTTGGAATGACTATGAGGCCTTGTAGGGCTACTCCCCACACCTGTTTTATCTCCCCACACCTACATACACACCTGTTTTTATGGCTGGTATGACAAATCCCATTGAAATGAGGGTTTCCACAAGAGAATTTGGTCGTTGCCAAAATTTTTCTCCCCATTACCACCAAGGCCTTGTAGGCCTACACCCCACACTAGTTATCTCCCCACACTTACATACACACCTGTTTTCATGGTAGATGTTACAGACCACAATGGAGTGCTTTCTTTTCATGCGAAAGCTGGTTATTTCCAACCTCCATAACCTATAGGCCTACTCTCCACAGCCTACTTTATCTCCCCACAGCCTAGTAATCTCCCCACACCTACATACACCTGTTTTCATGGCTGGTGTGACAAAACACTTTGAAAAACCTGTTTCAATAAGAAAAATAGGTAGTTATCAAAATTTTCATGCTTTCGATTATTTTCAAGGGGTAACAATCGTAAACTTTTTTTGAACTATGACGCGCGATTGTGCGGTAACCATTAGGCCTACAGGGGTACGGATTACTTTGTCAGGTGTGTAAATTCTTCCTCTATGTCCAGAACACAGTCAATTTACCCTTGGTGAAAGTCGCCAAAACACCCCCGAATTGCGGTTGTGGGAGGTACCCTGCCCAAAACAATTACGGTATTAAGGGGTTAATTAATTACAATGCTAAATACAGTTAGATTACATCATGATATATACAAGGCGAATCTAACGAAAATTAATCTTAGTTTTAATTAAACTAAAGCCAAGTCAAGTATTCACTTTATCTATGTAAATATGTTAAACCCACATCTGCTTTTCATGTGAGGACTCTTCATCCTCAGCACACGTCATCCACCAGCAGACGCAGTTTAGGTCAATGGAACTTTCCAAAGTAAATACATGTATTTACAATATAGTTGTGCACAAGGGATAAATGCAGTAACATTTAAATTATTACTATTAAGAATTATTAAAGAGAACGTAATCTCTGGATTATATAACCTCGTGAATAGTTATTAACACTCTCCAGGTTCTTCTCT